>NW_027469672.1:0-79881 GCF_051020765.1 Lasioglossum baleicum
AATTTTTATTTACTAATCTTAAAAATTGTATTTTTTTTTTAGAGAGCGCCTTTGGAATTCCTTGAGTGTACGTTTATGACCCTACCTTGTATAATTTGTTGTTACATTGTGTGAATGTCTCTTTACGTACCGGCAATCCCGCAGCAACACGACTGGAGTGGGATAGTAGTTGGTTACGTCATATCGGACTGTCTGGATACCGTACTTGACCGTATGCATAACATCGCAGAGGATCGCCACGATCGTAGTGTACTTGATGTTAGGTACGGTACTTCGGAGCGACACTACTGCATGGCGTTTTTTAATTTCATTAACCTTGGTTTTGTACCGTATGCACTTTCCCCACTGTCCTATTTATTTATGCTGGCTGTAGTTTACCCTTATGATATTTTCGATTTCTGTCAAAGTTTTCAATTTTTAATTAACAAAACTTTTATCTCTTATGAAAATTGTGTTTGGAATAAGTTCAGTGTACGCATACGACAATATTTTGGTAAACTGATTGCTGTTTCATATTATTGTGTTTGACCTGTTTGACCTGTATTCTGTTTATGTTTGCATACTGAAATTTACTGTTATAATATCTTCAATTTTATTCAAAATTTTCCACTTTTGGTTTAAAAAGTAGTATTTATGAGTGAAAGTGTCTTTGGAAATAGTCGTGTGTACATTCATGCCAATATTATGATGAAACTTATATTTATTTTACATAATTTTCGTTATACGTACATACGCTTCCAGAGCGACACGCCTGTTATGGTCTTGCTGTTGCATTCGGCGTATGGGACCAACACTACGGTATTATCTTCGTTAATTTCTCTAACCTTGATATTGTGTGCCGAATACATTCTTTCGATATTCGCTATTTATTTCTGCATTTTGCTATCTTCTGTTATGATATTTTCGATTTTATTCAAATCCTCCAATTTTTTATTTCAGAAAATGTATTTTTCAGGTAATGAGAAATTATCATAGCAGTAACTTACATTATTTACAAATAAATGAAAAACTGGGATAAAATTCATACTGTACAATATCAAGGTTAAAAACGTTACCGAATACCATCCAGTAGTGTCGCTCCGATCTGCCGTACGCACATGGAAGACCAGTCTAGCCGTGTCACACCGGAAACGTAAGTACATTTACAGAAAATCATATAAAATAGCAGCAAGTTTAACAGAAAAATGTGATTAAGGTGCACTCAACTGAAAACGAAAGCACTTATACTTAGAAGTGCAGTTTCTTGAAATGAAGACAGAAAATTTCGAAGGAAATCGAAAATAACATAGCAGTAAATGACAGATTGCATAAACAAGTTGAGAACAGGGGAAAACATGCATACGGTAAAAAATGAAGGTCAATGAAATTAACGTGGATCATCCAGTAGTGTCGCTCCGATATGTCGAAAGCACCACCAAGGTAACTCCATCCCAGTAGTATCGGAAGCGTAGGTACGTAGACAGGCCCTCGTATAAAATAACAGTAAGTTTAACAAAATAATGTCATAAACGTACAGTCAACTGTTTGTAACTACTGTTTTAATAAGGTAAACGATATTATAAACTAAAAATTAATAATTATGAAAAGGATGGAAATATCATAACAGTAAATTACAGTATGTATAAGTAAATGGAAAACTGAGAAAAATTGCATGCGGTACGAAATCAAGGATAATGAAGTTAACGATGATCATCCAGTAGTGCAACTCCGAACTGCCGTACGCAGATGCCAGGCATAGCCAGCGCTGCAGTCCTGACAGCGTACGTACGTATAGAGACAATCATAGGAAACAACAAAGAAATTCACAAAATATAGTCATAAACGCACACTCAACAATTTCCAAGGCAGTTCTGCTAAGAGATGCAGGTTCATAAAATAAAAATAAAAAGTCATGACAAAGAAATCGCAATTACCGTCACACTAAATTACAGTATTTGTAAGTAAATAGGAAACTGCGAAAGAATGCATACGGAAAATATTCTGGTTAAAGAAATGAACAAAGACAATCCAATTGCACCGCTCCGTTCTGTCGTACGCAACTTCATGTATGAAGAAGATCGAAAGTTACACCGTTCGACAACGATACCACATTCATTGGGAGTCCCACTGGTAAGGCAAGAGCTTCACATATCCTGTGATTCCGAGATGCAAGCAAGTCGATACGGGAGTAAATCTGCTGAATTACAAAGGTAATTGACTCCATAATTCACGGTATGTACATAAAAGTAGCGAGTCAAACTGTCGGAGATCATTATCAATTGGTATAGAGTCACTCTTTTTATCGAAGGCCGTACCTTTCGGAGAAGCTAACCCGCTGTAATGACAGTATATCTTCGTATATACAGAAGAAAATTAGTTACATTTTAGTTACGGGACCATTTATTTAATGCATGAATGAGAAAATCGAGTGTCAAACCTTTCGGGAACGTTACCACCTTCTTGGAGAGACGAACAGGTAAGTCAATAGCTTCAGCATATCCTGTGATTCCGAGAGTCATACCAGGTATTCCGGGAGTAAATCTGCCGAGGATTATTGGCAAGAGGTACCTTAAGTCACGGTATAAATATTAAGGTGCTGAGTCAAGCCGCTGTTGAATGATACTTATTGGTATATAGTCAAACTTTTTACAGAACGACTTACCTTCCTAGGAACCATCCCGCTCTATAGAGAGTATTACTATGTATTCAGAGAAACAAATTAGTATACATCCTAGTATAGCGCACCATAATTTCATGTATGACTTTGAAGATCGAGTGTCAAACCGCTCGAGAACGATACCACGTTCTATGAGTGTCGAACGGCTATTGCAATAACTTCACATATCCTTTGATTCCGAGTGTCATATCAAGAAATACGGGAACAAATCCGCTAATGAATATTGCCAATTGACACATCATTCACGGTATGAATATTAATGAAGGGAGTAATACAGTCGCAGGACATTACATTCGAATAAAGTCATTCCTATTACCGAATATACTACCTTCCGAGAATCTGATCCGCTGTACCGAGGTCCTGCTTAATGTTCACTGATACAAAATAGTAGATATTTTAGCGGTCGGACTCCACATATTTGTGTAAAAATATCAGCACTTATAGTCAACGTGTTCGAGAACGTTACCTCCATCTTTGAGTTTCGTACGGATTAGTTATTAGATGCACATATCCAGTGATTCCGAAGGTTAAACCAGATAATTCGGAACTAAATGCGCTGCACGGTATTGGCAAGAGACACCTTCGTTCGCGGCTTGAATATTACAGTAGTGCATCGGACCGTTTGAGTCCGTACCAATTGGTATAAAGTAAAAACGTTTTACCGAAAGCCTTACCCTCCGCGAACCTCACCAGCTTCATCAAGGGTGTATCTTCGTGCACAGAGAAAGGGAATAGCCTTCATTTCAGTGACGGGCACCTTAGCTTCATGGATGAACCTGTAGATCGGGTATCAAGCCTGTCGAGACCGTTACCACATTCTACAAGAGTCGAAAGGCCATATCACTAGCTTCAACTATTCTGCGATTCCATAAGTCAAACTAGATTTCCCAGTTGTAAATTCACTGAATACTATTGGCAATAAACACCTTAATTACCGGTTTGAGTATCAAAGCTGGTCGTCATGCCATTGCAGTACATTACATATTGGTGTAGAATCAATACTTCTTACGGAAAGCCTTACATTCGGAGAACCTATCCCTCTGTATCGGGAGTTTATATTCATTTCCAGAGAAACTCATTTGTACACATTTTAGCGACTAGCACGATAATTTCATGTATGAATTAGAGTTCGATAGTCAATCCTTTCGGGAAAGTTACCACATCATTTGCGACTCGACCCGCTCAGTGAATAGCTTCACATACCCTGTGATTCCTATAGTCAAACCAGGTATTCCGAGAGCAAATCCGCTGAACATTATTGCCAATTGGCACAGTAATTCACGGTTTGAATATTAAAGCAGACCGACATACCGTTGGAGAACGTTACCACCTTCTGCGAGAGCCAAACGCCAACGTCAGTACTTTCACCCATGTGGTTGAGGCCAACCAGATATAACGCGAGAGAACCGGCTGAACTGTATTGGCAATAAGCGCCATAATTCACGGTATGAATGATAAAGTGGTGCGTCAAACCGTTTGAGAACGTTACCACTTGGTATAACGACATACTCCTTGCACGATACGTTACTCTCCGAAGAACTAACCCGCTGTATCGACGGCATTACATCGTATTCGAGTGGGATGAATAAGCATTCGTTTTGCGACGGACACATTAACTTGACGTATGAATTAGAAAATCGAGTGCCAAACAGTGTAAGAACGTTACCACCTTATTGGAGAGTCAATAGCTTCACCTAAACTTGTGATTCCGAGAGTCAGGCCTGGCATTCCAGGGGTAAATCCGTTGAGCAGTATTGGCAATAGACACCTTAATTCACGGCAGGATTATAAGGTTGAGAGACTAAGCGTCGGAGAACATTACTAATTGTTACAAAGTCATTCCTTTTACCGAATACCTTGCCTACAGATGACCTATCCCGCTGCAGGAAGTGCCTCGCTTAGTAGTCTCGCATACAAGTTAGTAAACCTTTTAGCAGATGGACACCATAGTTACATGTAAGGGTGGAAAAGTTGAGGGTAAAACAGTTCGGGAGCGTTTCCACGATAGTTGAGGATCGATTGCCTTAGTTATTAGGCGCACTTATCCTATGACTCCGGCAGTGATACTAGGTAGTCCAAGCGTAAGTCCGCAGATCAGTTTGGCATTAGACACCGTAATTCATGGTTTTAATGTTAAAGTAGAGTGTCCCTCCATTTGAAAACGTTACCAATGGGTATGCAGTCACATGTCATACTGAAGTCCTTAACTCCCGAACGTCTGATCCACTGTATAGAGATTATAACATCGTGTTCCGAAGATCATGCTACTATACTTTATAGAGAGGGGCACCTTAATTTAATTTACGAATTAGAAGATGGAGCGTCAAGCCGTTCGAGAACGATGTCACCTTCCTCCAGAACCGTACGTCTAAGTCGATAGATCCACCTATCCTGCGATTCCGGGTGTCAATCCAGTTATTCCAGCAGTAAATCCGCGTTACAGAATGGCAATAGACACCCTGATTCATGTTATAGATATTAAAGTACGGAGTCAAACCGTTATACAACGGTACCATGTGATGTAGGGTCGAACTTTTCACCGAAGGCCGTTCCTTCCGGGAAACGAGCCCGCTGAATCAAGAGACCATTCCTTTGGGATCGAACGTCTATGTCAATAGCATTAACTATTCTGTGATTCGGAAACTCAAATCAGGTATTCCGAGAGTAAATCCGCTGTACAGTATTGGATTTAGACATCCAATCACGCGGTATAAATATTAAAGTGCAGAGTCAATCCGTTGTCGAGCATTACAGATTGGTATAACGTCATACTCTCTTACCGAAGAACTTACCCTCCGAGTACAAAACCTGCCGTATCGACAGTATAGCATCCGGTTCAGAGATAGAAATAACTATATATTTTAGTGAGGTGTACCTTAATTTCATATATGAATTACAAGATCCAGGATCAAACCTTTCGAGAACGTTACCATCCCCTTTGATAGTCGAACCGCTGAGTCAAAAGCTTCACCTTCCTAGTGATTTGGAGATTCAAACCAGGATTACAATAGGGAACGTTCTACAACGTGTCGAGTCTGTACTCTAATGTTCATATCGGGAATTAGTCGTGTCCATTGCAAAAACCGTTCAGCGGATTCACTCCACGAATATCTGGCTTAGCACTTGGAATCACAGCACGGGTATCGCTGCTGACTTCGCCGTTCCATTCTCAAAGAAGTTGGTGGAATCGTTCTCGAACGATTTGGCTCTAAATTATTCTATTCATAACTAAAAATAAGGTTTTCGTCTTCTAAAATGACTACTAATTTGTTCCGGTTGACTCTAAGACAGGCAATCGCTACAGCAGGATGGGTTCTCGGACTTTAACGCCTTCGGTAAAAAGTTTGACACCATAAAAACTCGCAACGTTCTACGGCGGTTTGACTCTGGAATTTAATATTTATACCGTGATACATGGTGTGTGATGCCAATTATATACAGCCGATTTAATCCCCGAATACCTGTATGACTCACGGAATCACATCGTAGTTGAAGCTGTTGACACAGCGGTTCGACTCTAAAAGAAGGTGCTAACGTTCTCGAACGACTTGACCCTCTATATTCTAATTCATACATGAAATTATGATGCACATTACCAAAATGTGTACAAATATCTTTCTTTAGCACGAAGTTATACTCTCGATACAGCTGGCTATGCTTCTCGGATATTAAGGCTGTCGGTAAAAAGCTTGTCTTTATACATATTGTTTACGTTATACATGATACGACTCTGACCTTTAATATTCATACCGTGTACTAAGTGCGTCTTGCCTATACCCTTCAGTGGATTTACTCCCGGCTTGTGTCTCGAAGTCTTAGGATGCCTGGAACTATTGACTTACTGTGCTGTTCTCAAGAAAGGTGGTAACGTTATAGAACGGATCGACCCTCGTTCTGCATATTCATACATAATATTAAGGTGTCCTATCTGCCTCACTCTCCACTTATTTGTTTTGGTGAGCATTAAGTTAGTCCCTCGCTACAGCGGCTTACATTATGGGAAGGCAGGGTATTCCGCAAAAAGTTTGACTCCATTGCAAGTTGTAACGTTATACATCGGCTTGAATCACAACGTTAATATCCATACCGAGAAATGGGGTGTCCATTGCCAATACTGACCAGCGGATATACTCTCGGAATACCGTGTTTGAGTTTCGGAATCACAGAGCAGGTTTAGCTATTGATTAAGCCGTTCGATTCTCAAAGATGGTGGTAACGATCTCCGACGGTTTGACATTCGGTTTTGTTATTCGTGCATGAAAATGCGGTGACCGTCTGCTCAAACGACCACTAATTTGTTTCCGTCAGCAACGAGTAAGACACTCTAAACAGGGGGTTAATATTCTGAGCAGGTGAAGTAATTGGTAAAAAGAATGACTTCATACGAATTGGTTATGACCTCCGGCGATTTGTCGCTCTATTTTAATATCCAAACCGTGAATTAAGGATTCTATTGCCAATACTGTTAAGCGGATGTACTACGGAATAATTGCTTTGGCCCTCGGAATCATAGGAGAGGTGCCTGTTCTTCACTTAGACGGTCGTCTCCTAAGAAAGGTAACTACATTGTCGAACGGTTTGACTCTGGATCTTCTTATTCGCACAAGAAAATATGGTGCCCCTCGCTAAAATGAATACTAATTTCTTTCTCTGACCCCGAAGTCATACTCCTGATACAGAGGGTTAAATTCTGGAATGGGTGATGCCTTCGGTCAAGAGGGTGTCATCATATCAACATGTATCGTTCTACAACGATTTGACACCTACTTTAATATACATACAGTGAATTAAGGAGTCTTTTGCCAATACATTTCAGCTCATTTACACCCGGAACACCGGGTTTGTCTTTCGGCATCACAGGAATCCCGGAAGCTCACCCGCCGGGTCGAGAGTATTGCTACGTGTTTAGGGAATCACATTAGTATACAATTTATGGACGTCACCTTAATTTCATGCATGAATTAGAAGTTCGAGAGTCTAACTTTTTCGAGAACGCAACCACCTTCGTTGAGAGTCGAAGGGATAAGTCCGTGGCTCCACCCACCCTGAGGTTCCGAGCGTCAAACCACGTAATGATAGAGTAAATCCGCTGAACAGTATTGACAATAAACACCATAACTCACGGATTGAATATAAAAGCAGACTGCCAAACCGTTGTAGAGCGTTACCTATTGGTATAATGTCAAAAGTTTGGCATAAAACCTTTCCCTCCTAGCACTTAACCCGCTGTATCGTGAGTATAACTTCGTGATCAGAGATACAAATCAGTATACTCTTCAGTGACATGCACCTTAACTTCGTGTAGGAATTCGTATTGCTATAATTTCGACATTATATAAATTGGTAACGATCTACAAAGGTTAGGCTCTGTGGATTTATATTCAAGCCGTGAATTAAGGTGTCCATTGCAAATAGTGCACAGTTTATGGATTCTCGGATTGTCTGGTTTGTCTTGCGGATTCACAGGGCAGGTGAATCTAGTAACAAAGCCGTCCGCCTCTCGAAGAATGTGCCATACATCTCGAGAGTTTCGAGCCTCGACCTTCCAGTTCATACATGCCGTTATTGTGCCCGTCACTAAAATGTATACTAATTTCATAGCCTGAACACGATGTTAGTCTCTCGATACAGCTGATTAGCCTTCTCGGATGGTGAGACCGTCGGTAAGATGAATTAGTATATACAAATTGATAACGTTCTATAACGGGAATGACGGTCTGCTTTAATATTCGTACCGTTAATGAATGTGTCCATTGCCAATACTCCACATCGGACTTATTCCCGGTTTCCAGATTTGTCTCTCGAAACGACAGGATAGGTGAAGCTATTGAATCTGCCGTTCTATTCTCAAAGAAGGTGGTAACGATCTCGAACGGTTTGACTTTCGGCTCTGCTATTCATGCATGAAAATACGGTGCGCGTCCGCTAAATGTCCACTAATTTGTCTCCGTCAACAACCAGCAAGACTCTCCCTACATCGGGATAATATACTCGGCAGGTAAGGTATTCAGTGAGGAGAATGACGTTATTAGAATTGGTTATGACATCCGACAGTTTGTCGCGCTAGAATAATATTCAAACTGTCAATATACGCGTCTACTTCCAATACTCCTCAGCGGATTTACGGCCGGTATAATTGCTTTGTCTCTCGGAATAGTAGGACAGGTGAAGCTATTAACTTAGACGTTCGATTCTCAAAGAAAGTGTACCGTTCTCGAACGGTGTGATCCTCGATATTCTAATTCGTACATGAAATTAAGGTACACGTCACTAAAATGTATACTAGTTCATACCTCTGAACACGGTGTTATACTCTCGATACGGGGGGTCAGTTTTTCGGACGGTAAGGCGATTGGTGATTCGTTTGACATTGTAGCGATTGATAACGTTCTCACCAGGTGTGACGATATATTTAAATATTCACTACGCGAATAAGATATCCGTCGATAAATCATCTTCCCCGATTTACTCCAGGAAAACTGTGTGACTCTCGGAAACACAGGACATGCGAAGCTATTGACATATCTGTTCGAATATCGTAGAAGGTGGATACAGTCACCAACTGTTTTACACGCGACCTTCTAATTCATGCGTGAAATTTTGATGCTGTGTCTAAAATGTATACGAATGTGTTCCTTGAAACAGGAAGTTATACTCCCGATGAAGCGGGCGAGGAAAGCGGTAGGTGCAGCCTTTCGGTAAAAACGTTTGACTTTCTAGCAATTAGTAACGTTATAACAAGGTGTAACGATATTTTGTAACATTTACTAAGCGAATTAATGTATCTACTGCCAATACTCACTAGCAGATTTACCCTCGGATTACCAGGTTTTACTCTCGGAAACACAGGATAGGTTGAGCTATTGACTTAGCCGTTCGACTCTGACAGAAGGTTGAAAATTTCTCGAACGTTTTGTCCTCCGATTACTCTATTGAAACATGAATATAATGTGCCCGCCTGATAATATGGCTTCTAATTTGTTTCCGTGCGTACTAAGCATGACACTCGCTACTGTGGTTTAGGTTCATGGAAGGGAATATCTTCGTTGGAGCGTTTGACTTTATTCCATCCTGTAACATTCTCAAACTGATTCACGAACTACTTTGGTGCACAAACCGTGAATTGAGGTGTATATTGCCGAAAATGATCAGGTCATTTCCTCCCTGAATACCTGGATTGACTGTCGGAATCACAAGGGTAGGTGAAGCTAATGACACAGCAATTCTATTCTTCTAGAAGGTGTTAACGATCCCGATTGGTTGGACACACGATCTTCTAATTCATACATGAAATTATGGTTACAGTCACTAAAATACATACTAATTTCCTTCTGTATGCCGGAAGTTAAGCTCGCTATACAGGAAGTTAGATTCATGTACGGTAATGCCTTCGGTAGGAAGATTGATCAAATAACAATACGTATCGCTCTACATCAGATTGACTGTAAAGCTTAATATTTATTGCCAGAAATAGGATATCCAATGCAAATGTTGTACGGCTGATTAACTCTAGGAATACCTTGTTTGGCGCTAGGAGTCACAGGTTGGGTGAAGCTATTGACATAGCCGTTCGATTTCCAAAGAAGATGGAAACGTTCTCGAACGGATTGACCCACGATCTTTGATTTCACACCTGAAATTAAGGTGCCCCTCACTTAAATGTAAAATAATTTCTTTCTCTGGAGATGAAGTTATACTTTTGATGCAGCGGGTGAGATTCGCGGTAGTTAAGGCCTTGGGCATAATGTTTGCCTCCATTCGAATAGGTGACGATCTAGAACGATTTGACTCCGTACGATAGTACTGATACCGTGAATTAAGGTCTATTGTCAATGAACATCACTGTATCTACTCTAGGTATCCCTGGCTTGATTCTCGGACTCTCAGGATAGGTGAAGCTATTGACTTAACCGTTCGACTCTCAAATATGGTGGCAATGTTCTCGAACGCTATGACCCTTGAACTAGTTCGTCATACATGAAATTAAGGTGCCATCACTAAATTGAATACCAGTGCCTACCTGTGAACGCGGTGTTATACTCCCGACATATCGGGTCTATTTTCCAGAGGGTAAGGAATTCTGTATGATATTATCCCTATAGGAGTAGATAATGCTCTACAACGGCCTGACAGCCTGTTTTAATATTCTAATCATGAATAAAGGTGTTTGTCACCAATACTCTTCAGCGGCTTTTCTCCCGCAATAACTGGTGTGACTCTCGTAATCGCGGGACGGGTATACTATTTGCTCAGCCATTCGTATATCACAGGAGGTGGCAACATTCTTGAGCGGTTTGACCTTCGCTGTCCTAATCCAAACATGACGGTAAGGTGCACGGCACTGAAATTAACACAAATTTCTTTCTCTGATCACGAATTTATACTCTCGATACAGCGGCTAATTTTTTCGGAGGGTGTGGCCTTCGGTAAAGCGTTTGATTGTATAGCAATTGGTATCGATCTCATAACGGTTTGAGGCCCTACGTTAATATTCAAGCCGTCATTTAATGTATCAACTGCCAATACTGCTCAGCGGTTTAACTCCCGGAGTACCAGGAATGACTCTCGGAATGACAGGATAGGTGAAGCAATTGACATAGCCCTTCGTATGTTACAGAAGGTGGTAACATTCTGGAACGGTTTGACACTCGATCTCCTAATTCATACATGAAATTAATGTTCCCGGCACTGAAACGTACATTAGTTTGCTTCTCTTATCACGAAGTTACACTCTCGATACAACGGTTATCTTCTCCGAATGTAAGGCTTTCTGTATGGTGTTTAACACTATAGGAATAGGTAACGTTCTTCAACGGTCTGACTCGGTACTTTGATATTCATACCGCGAATTAATGTGCCTATTGCCAATGACGTACAAGGCATTTGCTCCCGGAGTACATGGTTTGAGTCCCGGGATCACAGGACTGACGTAGCAATTGACTTAGCCGTTCGTCTCCCACAGAATATGGTGACATTCTCGAACGGCTTGACAGCCAATCTTATTGTTCATAATGAAATTAATGTCCCCGTCACTACAATGTTTGCCAACTTGATATCCTGAGCACGAAGTCATGAATCTCGACTCGATGAAGTAGGCGAGATTAGCGGAATGTGCAGCCTTCGGTAAAATGTTTGAATTTATAGCAATTAGTAACGTTTTCATAAGGTGCATCGCTCTTTTATAGCATTCACTAAGCGAATTAATGTATCTATTGCCAATACTCATTACTGGATTTACCCTCGGATTACCTAGTTTGACTCTCGCAATCGGAGGATGGGTGGAGCTATTGACATAGCAGTTCGTCTCTCACTGAAGGTGGCAATGTTCTCGAGCGGTTTGAGCGTCGATCTCCTAATACGCACATGGAATTACGGTGCCCGTGACTGAAATGAATACCAATTTCATTCTCTGAACACGTGGTTATACATTCGACACTACGAGTTTGCTCCTCTATAGGTAACGCCGTCGGCAAGGTGTTTGACTTTATACAATTTGGAAATGCTCTCAAATGATTGATGCTTTACATTTCTATTCAAACCGTGAAATAATGTGACGATTGCCAATACTCTTCAGCGAATTTACGCCCGGAATACCTGCTTACACTTATGCTATTACAGGTTAGATGAAGTTATATAGAGGTCTTGTAGTTGTACACTGCAGCTCGAAGCGGCATTACTGTATGTTTTCAGTCAATTCCGTATCCTTTATTTTGTACCATGTGCATTCTGTCACAGTTTTCTATTTATTTATAGATACTGCAAATTACTGTTGTTATATTTCCGTTCTTGTTCGTAATTTTCAATTTT
Source organism: Lasioglossum baleicum (assembly GCF_051020765.1). Lineage (NCBI taxonomy): Eukaryota > Metazoa > Arthropoda > Insecta > Hymenoptera > Halictidae > Lasioglossum > Lasioglossum baleicum. Next base: position 12,464 of record NW_027469672.1, read on the forward strand.
TATGTAAAATAATTATGTTTCTTAGTAAAAGTGCCTTTGAAAACAGTTTAGTGTAGGTTTATGACATTATCTTGTTAAAAACATTGTTTTTTTTTATATGGTTGTCTGTGTAACTAACTACGCTGTCGGAGCAACACGGCTGGAGTGATCCTGTATTTGCGTTCGGTAGATCGGAGCGAAACTAGGGTATGATCTACGTTAACTTCTTTAACCTTGATATTGAACCGTATGCATCTTTCGCAGTTTTCTATTTATTTCCACATACTGCAATTTACACGTACGGTATTTCCGATTTTCTTCCACATGTCCAATTGTGAATATCAAAAATTGTATTTCTCAGTAAATGTGTCTTGGTAATTATGTGAGTGTACGTTTATGACGATATTTTGCTACTCTTATTGCTGTTTTATATGATTGCCTCTATGCGTACTTACTCATCCGGTGCGACAAGACAAAAGTGGACTTGCCGTTGTTTTCGGCAGATCGGGGCGACAATACTGGCTGGTCTTCGTTAGTTTCCATAATAATGTTATCGTAACGTATGCATTCTGTTCGCTTTTCTGTTTAATTGTACATATCATTATTTACTGTTTTGATATTCTCGATTTGTTCCAAAATTCCAATTGATAATTTCAAAAATTGAATTTCTTAGTCAAATTCTATCTGGAAATAGTTGGGTGTACGTTTATGCCAATATTTTGTTATACATATGGACGTTTTATACGGTTGTCTGTATGCGTACCTGTGGTTCCTGCACCACACGGCTGGAATTATGCTGTAGTTGCGTTCATATGATCGGAGCGGCACTACTGGATGGTCTTCGTTAATTTCTTTAACCCTGATATTGTACCGTAAACATTTTTACCCAGCTTTCCATTTACATATGCATACTGTAATTTACTGTTGTGATACTTTCGATTTATTATCGTATTTTCCAATCTCGTCTTTATGAAATTGTATTTCCCAGTAATAGTGTCTTTGCAATTAATCGATTATTCGTTTATGACATTATTCTGTTAAACTTATTGTTATTTTATATGATTGTCTCTATGCGAACGTACGGTACCAGTGTAACACGACTGGCGATGTCTTGCAGTTGCGTACGGCACAGCAAAGCTGCAGTGCTGTGCGGTCTTTGTTAATTTCTCTAACCTAGATATTTTACCGCATGAATTTTTTCCAGTCTGCATTTATTTATATATACTGCCACTTACTGTTACGATATTTTCGATTTTCTTCGATTTTTTCAATTTTTCGTGGAAGAAACTCAGATTGATAGTAAAAGCATCTTTGGAATTTTTTGTGTCAACATTTATGACATTATTATGTTGACCTTATTCGTAATTGATATCATGGTCTGTATACGTACCCACGCTGCCGGAGAGACACTAATGGCGATGTCCTGTATTTGCGTACGACAGATCGAAGCGGCACTACTGGAGGCTCGTAGTTAATTTCGTTAAACTTAATTTTGTATGGTATGCATTTAATCCCGGTCAACCATTTGTTTGATCATACAGTAATTTACTGCTTTCATGTCTTCGATTTTTTTTCACAATTGTCAATTTTCAATTATGAGAGTTGTATTCCTTAATAATATTGCCTTTTGAGTTTGTTGAGCTTACGTTTATGATAATATTATGTTAAACTTATTGTTATCTTATATGATTGTCTGTGTACATACCGACGGTTCCAGTGCGACACGACTGGAATGACCTCGTAGTTGTGTTCGGTAGATCGGAGCGATGCTTCTGTATGGTCTTCGTTATCTTCTATAACCTGGATATTATATTGCAGAGACTCTTTTGCAGTCTTCCTTGTAATTTAAGTGACTGTAATTTACTGATATGATATATTCAATGTTTCCCAATATTTTCAATTTTGAGTTTAAAGGATGGTGTTTCTTAGTAACAGTGTCTGTGGCGTTAAATGCGTGTACGTTTATGTCAATATTTTGTTAAACTGATTCTTACCTTATACGATGGTCTACATATATACCAACGCTGTTTGAGGGACACGACTGTCGAGATCTTGTAGTAGCGTACCGCAAATCTGAGCGGCACTGCTGGAAGGTCTAGGCCAATTTCTTTAGTCTTGAGATTGTACAGTATGCATTTTTCCCTGGATTCCATTTATTTATGCATACTGTAATTTACTGACGTGACATTTTCAATTTCTATGAAAATTCCAAATTTTTATATTCAGAAATTGTATTTATCAGTGAAAGTGTCATTGAAATTGGTCGAGTGTACGTTTATGCCAATATTATGATGAAACTTATTTTAATTTTACATAATTGTCTTTATACGTACATACGCCGCCGGAGAGACGCTCCTGTTATGGTTTCGCAGGTGCGTTCGGCACATCTGGCCGACACTATGGTATTATCGTCGTTAATTTCGCTATCCTTGATATTGTGCCGAATGCAATCTTTCAATATTCACTATTTATTACTACATTCTGTGATCTACTGTTATGATATTTCCGGCTTTTTCCAAACCCTCCAATTTTTTGTTTCAGAAATTGTATTTTATAGGAGAAGTGAGAATATCACAGCAGTAAGATAGAGTATGTACAAATAAATGAAAAACTGTAAATAAATTCCTACTGTACAGTATCAAGGTTAAAAACACTATCGTCGCTCCGACCTGCCGTTCGCAACTGCAAAGCCACTACAGCACTGTCTTTCCGGAAGCGTAGTTGCGCATACAGGCAACCGTATGAAATAACAGTAAGTATAGCAAAATATTATCTTAATCGTACACTTAACTAAATCCAAAGATAATTTTAATAAGAAATACAATAATTGAAATAACCATTGGAAACATCGGAGTAAATTAAGGACATCGTAAGAGTAAATGACGGCATTTCTAAATAAACATCGAATTGCGAAAGACTGAATACGGTACAACATTGATTTCAAAAGAATTAACGACGACCATCCAGTTGTGCCGCATCGATCTGCCGTACGCGACTACAAGACCTCGCATGTCGTGTTGCTCTGGCTGTGTTGGCACCTATACGACCAATAATGTAAAACAACGATAGGTTTAGGATAATATCTCGTCAATCGTACACTGAACAAATTCCATAGGCACTTTTTCTAAGAAATACAATTTTTGAAATTAAAGACCAGAAGTTATGAAACAAATCGAAAGTATCCCAAAAGTAAATTGCAGTATGTAGAAATTAATAAAATCCAGCCTGTCAATGCTTACGCTACATTGGTAAGGACAACGAAGAAACATGGGCCATGCGCTATTGTCGCTACCGATCTGCGTACGCAACTACAACCCATCCACATTCGTGTCGCACCGGCAGCGTAGGTACGTTTACAGGCAATCAAATAATACAGGAAACAAATGTGTAAAACGGACCATATCAAAACAGTAAATATTCAGTACGTATGAATAAATGGAGGACTGGGAAACAATGCATACGGTACAGTATCATGGATAGATAAATTATCGAAAATCATGCAGTAGTGTCGCACCGATATGGCGAACGCAACTGCAAGTGCACTCCATTCGTGTTGTTCCGTCAACTTAAGTACGTGTACTGAAAATCACACACAGTATGAGTTAGTTAAACAAAATACTGTCATAAGCGTACACTCACCTATTTCCAAAGGCAGTTTTACCAAGAAATACAATTTCGCACAATAGAAATTGAAAATTATAAAAATAAAATCTAATATATCATTACAGAAAATTAAAGAACGTATAAAGTTAATGGACAAATTTTGAAGGAATGCGTACAGATTAAAACCATGGGTCACAGAAATTAACGAGGACAATCCAGTATACTGCTCCAATTTGCCGTACCTAACTCCAAGACCAATACAACCGTACCGCGCCCGAAGCGTAGGTACGTATACAATGTATCATATAAAATAGAAAAAATTTAGCGTAATATTGTCACATACGTACTCACAACTGATTCCAATGACACTTTAACTAAGCCCTACAATTAATTCTTAAAATAAGAATGGAGAATTTCGACGAAAATCGAAAATATCATAACAGTAAATAACGGAATGTATAAATAAATGAAAATGACGGTAAAAAATTCACACGGAGTATAATCATGGTTGCAGAAATTAACGAAGGTCACCCAATATGCCGCTCCGATCTGCCGTACGCAACTACATGACCAGTCCAGCCGTGTCACACCGGAAACGTAAGTACATTTACAGACTGTCATATAAAGAAACAACAAATTTATCGAAATATTTTCATAAACGTGCACTCAGCTATCTCCATCGACACAATTCCTGTAAAATACAATTCTTGATGTTAAACATTTGGAATTCTGAAAAGAATCGAAAATATTATAACTCTAAAGGACAATATGTCGAAATAAATAGAAAACTGGGAAGGAGTGCATACGGTACAATATCAAGGCTAATGAAGTTAACCAATACCTTATAGTAGTCTCGCGCCTATCCACCGTACGCAACTGCTTGCCCGCTCCAGGTGTGTCGCTCTGGAAGCGTAGGTACGTATACAGACAATCATGTACAATAACCATAAATATAACCAAATAATGTTATAATCATACACTGAACTATTTTCAAGGACACCTTTACTAAGAAATACAAGTTTTTGAAATTACAAACTGCAAATTATGGAAGAAATCGAAGATATCCAAAGAGAAAATTGCATGATGTATATATAAATGGGAGACAGGGATGAAATCCACACGGAACCAAATCAGTGTTAATGAAATTGACGAAGACCATCCGGCAGCGCTGTTCGGACATACCGAAGGCAACTGCAACTCCAGTCCATTGGTGTCACCCCCGAAGGGTAGCTACCTATACAGACAATCATGTAAAATAACAATAAGTTTAACAATATAATGGCATAAACGTGCACTGAATTAGTTCCAAAGACACTTTTATTCAGAAAACCAATTTTTTCAACTAACAATAGAGAATCTCGAAAAAAATTGCAATGACCATAACTGTAAATTGCAATATTCGTATATAAATATAAAAATGATAAAGAATTGCTTGCGGTTCAAAATCATGTCTTAAGAAATTAACGGAGACCATACAGTAGTGTTGCTCGATCTGCCGTACCATCATTCACTGTTCGAATATTATTGCAGGAGGTGAAGCCATTGTAGAACTTTACCCATTCGAATACAGTCTAACCTTTTACCGCAGGTCATTCATTCCGAGAAGCAAGCCCGCTTTATTGAGGGTATTACTTCGTGTTCCGAGAAGCAAATTAGTAGATATTTTAGTGACGGGCACCTTAATTTCATGTATGCATTAGATGATCGGAACACAGACTGATCATGACCATTACCGCCCCCTTTGAGAGAGGAAGGGCCAAGTGAATAACTTCACCTTCCCCGTGATTCCGAGAGTCAACCAAGGAAAACCGAGAAGTAAATCCTCTAAACAGAATTGGGAGTAGACACCTAATTTCGCAGTTTGAATATTAATATGGAGCGTCAAACCGTTTTAGAGCGTTAAAAATTGTTATAAAGGCAAACGTATTCCGAAGGCGATAACTTCCGTGAAACACATCGGCTTCATCGAGAGTATATCTTCGTGTTGAGAAATATAAAGTTGTCTTCATTTAAGCGACGTGCCCCTTAACTTCATGCATGAACTAGATGATCCAGAGTCTATCCGCTCGAGAATGTTGCCACCTTCTGTGAGTGGCGAACTCCATAACTGCATCTATCATTCAATTCCGAGAATCGAACCAGGTATTCCGGGAGTAAAACAGCTGAACAGTATTGGCAATAAACACCTATATGCACGGTTTGAACATTAATGCAGAGCGTCAGTCTGTATACGATCGTTTCCAATTGGTATGAAGTAAAACGTTTATCGGATACGTTATCTTCCGCGAATCTCACCTGCTTCATCGGGAGTATAATTTCGTCTTCAGGACAAGAAATATGTCTTCATTTCAGTGACGGGCATCTTAATTTCATGAATGAATTCGAAGATCGAGTGTTAATCCCTCGAGAACGTAAACACCGATTGTGAAAGTCGAATTGCTAAGTCAAAAGCATCACCGATCCCGCGATTCCGAAGTTAAAGCAGGTATTTCCGGTGGGAGTCCACTGCACAGTACTGGCAATATGCACCTTTATTCACAGTTTGAATATTAAAGCAGGCCGTCAAGCCGTTGCAGAACATTATCTGTTGGTGTGTAGTAAAACTTCTTACAGAATGCCTTACCCGCCGAAAAACTAGCCAGCTGTAATGATGGTATAACATCGTGATCACAAGAACAAATTATATAATTTTTACTGACGGGAACCATTTTTCATGTTCGAACAAGAAGATAGTGAATCATACTGTTTGAGAATGTTCCCACCTTTTTTGGAGTCGCACATCTGCTTCAATACCTTCACTTATCCTGTGATACCGAAAGCCACGCCATCTATCCCGGTAGTATATCCGCTGAATATTATTGGTAATAGAATCCCTAATTCACGGTTTGAGAAATAATCTGGAGCGTCAAATTGCTTGACATCGTTACTATTGGTACAAGGTCAACCGACTTTCGGAAGACCATATACTTCGAAAGCCGAACCCGCTGTATCGAGAATATAACTTCGACTTCAGAGAAAGAAATTAGTGTTCAGTTCTGTGATGGGGCCCTTATAATCGTGTATGAATTAGAAGATAGAGGGTCAAACCGTTCGAACACGTTACCACCTTCTGTGCAGGACGATCGGCAAGGTCAACAGAATCACGAATCCTGTGATGCTGAGAGTCAAACCAGGTATTCCGATAGGGAGTTTGCTGAAGAGTATTGGCAATTGACACCATAATTCACTGATTGAATATTAAATTAGTATGTTGATGTGTCTGCAAACATTACAAATTAGTATTAAGTCGTTCCTATTACCGAATACCTATCCTTCCTAGAACCTAGCACGCTGTAGCGAATGTCTCGCTTATTATACACGGAAAGAAATTAGTAGACATTTTAGCGGACGGAAACTGTCTTTATATGTATAAGTATAATCATCGAGAGACAAACCGATGGGGATCGTTACCACCCTCTTTGAAAGTCGATTGGCTTGATAAATAGCTTCACCGATCCTGTGATTCCAAGAGTCAAACCCTGCATTCCGGGAGTAAATCCGCCGCACTGTACTGTCATTGGACACCCTATTTCACGGTATAAATATTAAGGTACAGAATCTATCCGTTTGAGAACGTTAAAAATTGGAATAAATTCAAACGTTTGACTGAATCCCTCACCCTCCGAAAGTCTAACGCATTATGTCGTGAGTATAACTTGGTACTCAGGGGAAGAAATTTGTGTACATTTTAGTGACGGGCGCCTTATCATCATGTATGAATTAGAGGATCGATGTGTCAAACCGTTCGAGAACGTAACTGCATTCCTTTGAGAGACGAACAGCGAAGTCAAGAGTTTCACTTATTCCATGATTACGAGTGTCAAGTGAGGTACTCCGGTCGTAGATCCGCTGAACAGTTCTACAATAGTTACCTTAGACCATGGTACGTATACCAATGTAGAGCGTAAATGCGATTGAGAATGCTACCAATATATATAATGTCAATCGCTTTAAGGAAGACCTTCCCTACAGAAAGCCTATAGCGCTGTACCATGAGCATCACTTCGTGTTCAAGGAAGAAAATTCGAATATATTTCAGTGACTGCGCCCTTTACTTCGTGTCCGAATTAGAAGATCGATCATCAAACCTCTCCAGAGCATTACCACGCTCGCCGAGAGTCGAGCGGCAAAGACAATAGGTTCACCTATCCCGTGATTACGAGAGTCAAACAAGTTATTCCGGTAGAAAATCCGTTGAACAGTATTGGCAATAGGCACACTAATTCATTGTAAGCCTAATAAGGTTGAGCGTCAAACAGGTCGAGTACGTTACCAACTGGTGTAAAGTCAAACCTTTTATCGAATAACATATCGACATAGAACGAACACCGAACTAGCTAGTGTCTTGCTTAGTGCTCATGGAAACAAAATAGTCGTCATTACATCTGACGGAGTCCATGTTTTCGTGTCTGAGTAGCAAAATCGAGAGTCAAACTACTCCAGAAAGTTACCACATTCTTTCGGATTCGAACGGCTAAGTTAATACCTACACGTATTCTAGGATCCCGAGAGACAAAATAGGCACTCTGGGGGTAAGTGCCCCGTACCGCATTGGCAATAGACTCCTTAATTCTCGGAATCAATATTAAAGCAGACCGACATACCGTTTTAGAGCGGTACCTACTTCTATATCGTTAACCCTTTTACCGAAAGACATACCAGCCGAGAATATAAACCTCCGCATCGAGAGTATAAATTTGTGTTCAGAGAAACAAATCAGTATACATTTTATTGATGGGCACCATAATTTCATGTATTATTTATAAGATCGAGGATCAAACCCTTCGAGAACTTTACTACCTTCTTTGAGAGACGAACGGCTGAGTCCATAGCTTGTCGTATTCCAATATTCGAAGAGGCAAACCATGTATTCCCTGAGTAAGTGTTACTAATTTTCTACCTTGCACACTGAGCAAGACACTTGCTTGAGCGGGTTGGGCTTCTCGGAAGGTATGGCCCTCGGTAAAAAGTTTTACTCTAAACTAAAAGATGAAGATCTATAACCGTCTGACGCTCTACCTTCATATTCGTACCGTGAAATAAGCAGTCTATTGCCAATATTGTACAGCGGATGTGCTCCCGGAATACCTAGTTTGACTTTCGGAATCACGGGATAGGTGAAGCAATTGAATTTGCTGTTCGACTCCCACAGAAATATGTAACGTTCTCGAGAGGTTTGGCACTCGATCTAACAAGTCATATTTGAAATTAAGTTACTCGTCACTAAAATTTGGACTATTTTGCTTCTCTGACCACGACGTTACATTCTCGGCACAGCGGGTTACGTTCTCGGAAGATAATGCCTTCGGTAAAGGGTTTGACACTATACCAACAGGTAAGGATCTACGACGGCTTGAAACTGCACTTTAATCTTTACACCGTAAATTTGGGTGTCTATTGCAGATATTGTTCAGCTGACTTACTGCCGGAATACCTAGCTTGACTCTCGGAATCACTGGCGAAGTGAAGCTATTGACATAGAGACAGTCAAAAGTGGTTTACTCGTTCTCGCATGGTTTGAACGTCGATCATCGAACTTATACATGAAATTAAGGTGATCGTTACTAAAATGAATAATAACTTCTTTCTCTGAACACGAAGTTATATTCCCGATGAGGCAGGTTATATTCGCGGAGGTAGTACCTTCGGTAAAGCGATTTATATTATACCAATTTGTATCGCTCTCAAATGGTTTGACGCTCTACTGTAATATTCAAACCCCGAATTAAGGTGTCTATTGATATAACGCTTCAGCGCACTTGCAGCAAAAATTCCTGGCTTGATTCTCCTAATCACAGGATGGATGAAGCTATTGATTTAGCCGTTTGTCTCTCACAGAAGGTGGTAACGCTCTGGAGCGATTAGACCCGCGATCATTCAATTCACGAATGAAATTAATGTGCTTGTAACTCATGTACATCTTAGATCGTACCCCTGAACAGTTTGTTATACTCTCGAACCAGCCTGTCAGTATTTCGGAGCCTAAGGCATTCTGCGTGAGATTTAACCCTACACGAATAGGTAGTATTCTACATCGGCTTGATGGCCAGCTTTAATATTCTTACCGAGACTTAATGTGGCTATTGCCAATACTGTTCAGTGGATTTATTCCCGGAAAATGTGGTTTGACGCTCAGAATAACAGGGTAGGTGAAGCTACTGACTTAGCCGTTTGGTTCTATATAAAGATGATACCGTTCTGGAACGGATTGACCCTGGATTTCCATATTCTTGCATGCAATGGTGCTGACCTTCTGCTAAAATATGTACAAATCGGTTTGGTTGTACACTAAGATAGGCAATCGATAGTTCGGTGTTGGTTCTTGGATGATAAGATATTTGATAAAACATTTGACTATATACAAATTGGTAACGATTTACGACGGTTTGACACGGTACTTTAATATTTATACCGCGAATAGGGGTGTCTATTGCCAATATTGTCCGGCGGACATAGGAGCGGTATTCCAGGAATACCTGGCTTGATTTTCGGAATCACAGGTTTGGTGAAGCGATTGGTTTAGCCTTTCGACACTCACAGAAGGTGGTATCGTTCTCGAACGGTTCCACGCTCTACTATAATATTCAAACCGCGAGCTAATATATTCATTATCAATAGTGTACATCAGATTGACTCCCAGCACACCTGGTGTGCCTATCATATTAACAGGGTATGTGAGGCTATTGACTTAGCCGTCCGAATCTCAAAGCAGGTGGTAACATTCTCGACCGACTTGACTCACGATTTTGATACTGATACATGAAAATGAGGTGACCATGTGCTTAAATTTCTACTAATACGTTTCCGTCAACATAAAGCAGGACACTCAATACAGCTGCTGAGTCAGCTCGGAAGGTACGGCTTCGGTGAAAAGTTAGAATCTATACCAGCGTGTCATGTTATACAACTGTGTGACTCTCTACATCAGAATCTACACCGGGATGTAGAGATTTTAATGCCGACACAGTACAGAGGATTTTCTCTCGGACTGCCTGATTTGACTCTCAGAATCACAGGATGGGTGAAACCATTGACCGAGCTGTTCGAGTCTCAAAGGCAGTTTTACCGTTCTTGAACGTTTCAACCATCGATATTCTAATTCATACACGAATGTAAGGGGCCGTAATTATAATGTATACTAATGAGTTTCCCTTAGCACGTAGCAATACTCCAGATACGGCTGGATAACGCATCGGACGGCGAGGCATTCGGTAAAACGTATGGCTTTATAGCAAATAGTTAGCTTCTCACAAGTTGTGACGCTCTATTTTAATATTCATTCCGCGAATTTAGGTATGTATTGCCAATACTCTTCAACGCAATTACTCTCGGAATATCTGGTTTGTCTATCAGAATCACAGGATAGGTGAAGGTATTGACATAGCCGTTCGTCACTCACAGTAGGTGGCAACGTTCTCGCGCGGTTTGACCTTCGACGTTCCAATTGATACATGAAGCTAAGAAAGCCGTCACTGAAATGAGTACTAACTTCTTTCTCTGAACACGAACTTATTCTCTCGATAAAGGCGCTATGGTTCGCGGAAGGTAAGGCCTTCGGTAAAACGTTTCACTTTACACCAATTAGTAACGCTGTCAAACGGTTGAAGCTCTACTGTAATATTCAAGCCGCGAATAAAGCTGTCTATTGCCAAAGCTCTTCAGCGGATTTAAGCTCGGATTACCTGGTTTGGATTACGGGAATACAGGATAGGTGGCGCTACTGACATATGCGTTCGACTCTTAAAGAGGGTGGTAACGTTCTCGAAGAGATTGACCTTCGATGTTCTAATTCATACATGAAGTTATCGAGCCCGTCACTGAAACGAAATCTAATTTGATTCTCTGGACATGAAGTTATACCCACCATCGGCAGGTTATATTCTCGGAAAGTAAGGTAGCCATTAATTGGTATGCCGTTATAGTAGTTTTTAGCAATCTCAAACCGTTTTACGCCCTATTTCAATGTTCATACTAAGGATTAAGGTGTCTATTGCCAATACTGCTCAGCAGATTTTCTCCTGGAATACCAGGCTTGACTCCCGGAATCACAAGTGTAGGTGAAGCCATTCACTCAGCCGTTCGACTCTCAAAGTAGGTGGTAACTTTCTGGAAGTGTATTGCTAATGGACATATTAATTCACGGTTTGAATAGTAAAGTAGAACATCAGAACGTTTGAGAACGTTACCTATTGCTATAAATACAAACGTTTTCCGGAGACATTACCCTCCGAAATACTATCGAGAGTATAACTTCGTAATCGGCAAAGCTAATTAGTATTCATTATAGTGAAGGGCACATAAATTTGATGTACGAATTAGGAGGTCCATGCTCCATCCTTTCGAGATCTTGACCGCCCTGTCAGAGAGTCTAACGGCTAATTCAATAGCTTCCCTTATACTTTGATTCCGAGAGACAAACCTGGTATACCGGGAGATAATCCACTGAACAGTAGTGGCTATAGGCACATTAATTCGCGGTATCAATGTTAGAGCAAATCGTCTAATCGTTGAAGATCGTTTCCCATTTGTATAAAGTCAAAAGTCTTACCGATGTCCTTATCTTCCGAGAAACTGACCCGCTGCCTCGAGAGTATAAATGCGTTTCCAGGGAAAGATATTATTATTCATTTCAGTGACGGGCACCTTTAACTTCGTGTATGAATTAGAATATCGAGGGACATATTGTTACAGAACGACAACATCTTCTTAGAGAGTCGAGCGGCTAAGGCAACAGCTTCTCCAATCCTGTGATTCGGACATGCAAACCAGGTGTTCCGAAAGTAAATCCGCTCAACAGTATGGGCAATAGACACCTTAATTCGCGATTTGAATATAAAAGCAGGGCGTCTAGCCGTTGTAGGGAAATACAAGTAGGTGTAGGGTCAAATTTGACACACAATGCCTTTCCCTCCGAAAATTATCTCACTGTATCGGGAGAGTCGAACCGTGTTCACAAGTATGAAATAGTATACATTTTAGTCACGAGAACCTACATTTCATGAACGAATTAGAAGATAGATGTTCAAGCATTTCGAGAACGATACCACATTCATTGAATCTCGAACGCCTAATTCAATACCTACACCTATTCCGTGATTCCGAAAGTCAAGCAATGTATTCCGGAAGAAAATCCGCTGAAGAGAAATGGAAATAGACACCGTAATTCACGGTATGAATACTAAAGTAGAGAGTTAAACCGTCGGTGAACATTACAAATTGGTATTAAGTCATCCTCTCTACCGAATACCTTACCTTCCGAGAACCGAACCCACTGTGTTGTGGGACTCGATTATTATTGACCGAATCAAATTAGCCGACATACCGGTAGGCAGACTCCACATGACAATGAATAAATATCAAGATGAAGAGACAATCCGCTTGAGAATGCTACCACCTCCGTGGAGAGCGGAACGTCTAAATTATTAGCTTCACACGTACTGCGATTCATAGCGTCAACCTAGGTATTCCAGGCGCAGATAAGCTGAAGAGTAATGGCAACAGACACCTTAGTGCACGGTACGAATATTAAAGCAGACCGTCATACCGTTGTAGATCGTTACCTATTGGTGTAGAATCAAATGCTTTACCGATAGACACCTCGGAGGAGCTAACCTGCCGCTTCGAGAGTAAAACGTCACGTTTAGAGAATGAAATTTGTAAATATTTCAGAGATGGGCGCCGTAATTTCATGTATGAATTAGAGGATCTGTGGTCAAACCGTTCGAGATCGTTACTACCTTTTATAAGTGTCAAACGGCTACATCAATAGCTTCAACTACCCTGCGATTCTCAAAGACAAACTGGCTAATCTGGGAGTATATACGCAGAAGAGTATTGCCAATAGAAACCTTAATTTGCGGTATGTGTATTAAAGCAGGCCGTGAAGCCGCTGTGGACAATTACCCGTTGGTGTAGATTCAATCTTATTACAGAAAGCGTTCCTTTCAGATAGCGTAAACCGATATATCGAGAGTATTACGTAGTATTCAGAGAATTAAATTAGTATACATTTTAGTGATAGGTATCTTAATTTGTTTCATGAATAAGGAAATCGACACTTACAACGTTCGACAACGATAACACCTTCACTGAGAGTAGCATAGCTATGGAAATAGCTTCACCCATCCTGTGATTCCGAGAGACAAACAAACCATTATGGGAGTAAATCCGCTGAATTACATAGGCAATGCACACCACAAATCATGGCATAGACATTAAAGCAGAGAGTCATGCTGTCGTCGACCTTTATCAATTGGTATAGAGTTACTCTTTTTTCCGCAGTCCTTATCTTCCGTGAATACAACCCGCCGTAACGATAGTATAGCGACGTGTTTATAGAAACACATTAGTATACAATATAGTGACAGCAGGATTAATTCATATATGAATTAGAATATCTGTGGTCAGACCATTCGCGAACGTTACCACCAATTGTGTGAGTAGCTAACTCGACTGGTTCACCTATCCTGCGATTCTGAGAGTCAAATCAGGTAATCTGGGAGCAAATCCGCAGAACACTATGGGCAATACACACCTTATTTCACGGGTTGAATAAAAAAGTAAAGTATCAAACCGCCTGTCAACGTAACCAATTTTTATGAAGTCAAACGCTTTACCGTAGGCCGTAACGTCCGAGAAGTTTACCCACCGCATCGAAGGTATACCTACGAGTATAGGGAAACACATTTGCATTCGTTTTATAGACGAGCACCTTATTTTCGTGCATAAGTTATAACATCGGGCGCCAAATCGCTCGAGAACGTTACCACCTTCTGTAAAAGGCGAACTGCTAAGTCAATGGTTTGACCTATCCTGCAATTCGGATTATCAAACCAGGAATTCTGGGAGTAAGTCCGCTGATGAGTTTTGTCAATAGACACCTTAATTCACTGTTTCAATGTAAACGTAGAGCGTCAAACCGTTTGAGAACGTTACCAATTGATATAAAGTCAAACGTTCTCGAGAAAGCCTTACCTTCGGAGCAGCTAACCTGACGTTTCGAGAGAATAACTTATTTTCAGGAATAGAAATTTGTCATCGTTTCTGTGACGAGCGCCATAATTTCATGTATATATTAGAAGATGGTGGGTCAAACCGTACGGGAACGTTATCACATTCTTTGAGGGTCGAACTGCAAAGCATACCGCTTCACCAATCCTGGTATTCCGATAGTCAAACCATCTAGTCCTCGTCTAAACGCGGCGTACAGTATTGGCATTCGACACGAAATTTCATGGTATAAATAATAAAGAACATAGGCAAGCCATCATAGAACGTTCCCTATTGATATTTAGTCGTACATTTTACCGAAGGCCATCGTATCCGAGAAGCTAACCCGTTGTTTTGAGATTATATCTTCGTGTTCAGAGAAGCAAATTAGTGTACATTTCAGATACGGACACCTTAATATCATATATTAATAAGATGGTCGATGGTCATACTGTTTGAGAAAGTTACCGCCCTCTTTGATGATCGAACGGCCAATACCATAGCTTATCCTATGCTCTGATTCTTAGAGCGAAAGCAGGTATTCCGGGAGTAAATCCGCAGAGCGGTATCGGCAATGGACACCATAATTCACGGAGAGAATGCTAAAATAGGGCGACAAACCCTTTGAGAACTTTTCCAATTCTTAGAAGTCAAACGTTTTATTAACGACCTTACCGTCCGAAAGCATAACGCGCTGTATTGACAGTATATCATGATGTGCGGAGGAACAAATAGAAATACATTTTAGTGCCGGCACCTTAATTTCATCAATAAAGTAGAACATCGATGGCCAAGCACATCCAGAACGATACCACCTTCACAGAGGGTTGAACGGCTAAGCTAATAGCTTCAGCTATCCTGTCGCACCAAAAGTAAACTCAGCTATTCCGGGATTTAATCCGCAGTATAGTATTGGCAGTAGACACCCTAGTTCACGATATAAATATTAACGCACATAGTCTAGCCATTGTAGAATGTTACTTGCTTGTATAGTGTCAAACATTTTATCGAAAGCCTCACCTTCTCAGACCCAAAGACACGGTACCGAGAGAATAACTTCGAGTCCAGAGTAACAAATTAGTGTACATTTTAGTGGCGGGCACCTCAATTTCGCGAATGAATTAGAAGGTCCTGAGGCAAACTCTTCCAGAACGTTACCATCTTCACTGAGAGTCGCAGAGCTAAGTCCATAGCTTCACCTATCCTGTGACTCCGAGAGTCAATCCAAGAATTGCAGGATGATATCAGCTGTACATTATCGGCATTAAAAACCCTACGTCCCGCTGTAGATACTAAAGTACAGTGTTACACAGATGTGTAACGTTACCTATTGGTATGGAGTCTAACCTTCTACCGCAGACCTTAACTTCCGAGGAGCATAACCCGCTGTAGGAAGTGTTTCGCTCAGTGGGAGCGGAATTAAATTAGTGGACATTATACAAGAGGGATACGTCATTTTCATGTACGAAATGCAAAATCTAGTGTCTAAATGTTCGAGCAATGTGCTACATTTTTTGCTAGTCGCACAGTCTAGCCAATAACACAACATATCCTGCGACTCCCAAATTTAAACCAGGTATCCCTGGGGTAAATCCTCTGAACTGTATTGGCAATACCCATCTTAATTCACGGTTTGAATATTGAAGTAGAGCGACATACTGTTTCAGCTAGTTTCCAATTGGTATAAAGTCAAACGTTACACTGAAGGCCCTCCTCGGCGAAAGCCTAGGACGCTGTATCGAGAGTATGACTACGTGCTCAAAGAAACGAATTGGAATTGCAATTAAGGTGCTCATTTCTAAAATATATGTGTGAATAAGAAGATCGAGGGTCAAACCGTTCCAGAACGTTATCGCCTTGAGTGAGGGAAGAACGGCTAAATAAATGGCTTCACATATCCCGTGCTTCCGAAAGTTAAACCAGGTATTCCGGGAGTAAATCTGTTGTACCGAATTGGCAATGAACACCTTTAATCACGGCTTTAGTATGAAGGTAGGGAGTCAAGCCGTTTAAGAACGTTATCAATTGGTATAAATTGAAATGGATTACTGAAGACCTTACATTCTGCGAACCTCACCCGCTTCATCGAGAGTATTACTTCGTGTTCACAGAAAAAAAAAATTAGTATTCATTTCTGTGACGAGCACCTTAACTTCATATACGAATTAGAAGATCGAGGGTCAATCGTTTCGAAAGCGTAACCACCATCTTTGATAGTCGAGCGGCTAAGATTATATCTCCTCCCATGCAGTGCTTTCGAAGTTCATATCAGATAACAAGGGAGTAGATACGCAGTACTGTATTAGCATTAGCCACCATATTTCACGGTATATATATTACAGTGCAGAGTCCACCCGTTGTTCAACGATACTAATTGCTATAGAGTCGAACTTATTACCGAATACCATACTTACCGAGAATCTAACCCGCAGTCGCAAGTGTCCTGCTCAATGTGCACGGAAAAAAATAAGTAGATATTTTAGCGGTCGAAAACCGCATGTTTGTGAATAAATATCAACATCGAGAGTCAAAGCGATCGAGATCGTTACCACCTTCTGTGAAAGACGAACGGCTCCGAAAGTCGAACCAGTTATTCAACGTGAAAATCAACAGTTCATTATGGTCATTAGATACCCTATTTCACTGTATAAATATTAAAATACACAGCCAAATCGTTGTAGCACGTTACCTATTGGTATAGGGACAAACCTTTCACAGAACGCCCTACTTTCGAGAAGCCAACCCGCTGTATGGAGAGTATAAGTTCGTGTTCGGAGAAGCGAATTAGTTGGCGTTTTAGTCACGGGCAACATAATTTCATGTATGAGCTATAAAGATCGAGGGTCAAAATATTCCAGAAAGATGCCACCACATTTTAGAGTCACACAGCATAGCCACCAGCTTCGCTTATCCCGTGATTCCCCGAGTTGAACCTCGTATTCCAGGAGAAAATCCGCTGAACATTATGGGTAATAGCCACCTTTTTTCAAGGATGGAATATTATAGTCCGGAGCCACACGTTTGAAGACCGTTACACATTTCGGTAATGCCAAATGTTTGGCAGGAAACCATACCCTCCGAGAACATAACCGGATGCATGTAGAGTATTACTCTATTAAATTATTAAACACTGCAGTGAAGGGCACCATAGCTTCATGTATGAATTAGTAGATTGAGGGCCAATCCGCTCGAGAACATTGCCAGCTTGTCTGAACTACGAACGGCTACATCAATAGTTCCACATTCGAAGTGGTTCGGAGAGCCAAAGCAGGTATTCCGGCAGAAAGTCCGCTGAAGAATTTTGGCAATAGGTACATTACGTCACGGTTGGCATATTAATATAGAGCGTCAAATCGTTTGAGAACGTTATCAATGTCTATAAAGTCAAACGCTTTATCGAAAACCATACCCTACAAAAAAATAACCAGCTGTATCGGGAATATAACTTCGTGTTCTGAAAATTAAGTTAGTATTCATTACAGTGACGGGCATCTTATCTTCATGTATGAATTAGAAGATGGAGGGTCAAACAGTTCTTGACCGTTATCACCTTCTATAATATTCAAATACCTAATTCAATAGTGCCACCCATCCTGTGATTTGGAGAGGCAAACCAGGTATTCCGGGAGTAAATCCGCTGAACAGTATGGGCAATAGACACCTTATTTCTCGGTTTGAATATAAAAGCACACCGTCAATCGACTGTAGATCGTTAGATATTGGTGTAAATTTAATAATTTTGCGGATAGCCTTACCTTCGGACAAGCTAACTCGCGGATTCGAGGATATATCATCGTGTTCAGAGAATCAAACTTGTAAGCATTTTAGTGACGGCCACATTAATTTCATTATGAATAAGAAGATCGAGGGTGAAACACTTCGGGAAGGTTTGCACGTTCATTTTGAGACCAACTGCTAAGTCACTAGCTACACCTATCCCGTGATTCTGACAGTCGAACCAGGTCATACCGGAACAAATCCGCTGCACAGCATTGGCAATAGACACCGTAATTCACGGTTTGAATATTAAAATAATTTGTCAAACCGTTTCAGCTCATTACCGATTTTTACCACCTTCTATGACATTCGAAAACCTAAGGGAATAGCTTCACGTATCCTGTGCTTCCGAGATTCATGCCAAGTATTGCTGGTGTAAATCTGCTGATCAGAACTGGCAATAGAAACACTATTTCACGTTTTGAATATTAAAGCAGACCGGCAATCCATTGTTAGACTTCACCTATTTGTATAATGTTAAACACTTTGCAGATAGCCTTGCCATCGGCGATGCTAACCCGCACCCTCGAATGTATATCTTCGTGTTCAGAGGAACAAATTAGTAAACATTTTTGTGACTGTGACCTTAATTTCAAGCATGAATTTGAATATCGAGGAGCAAACCGTTCGAGAACCTTATCACCTTATGTGAAATTCACACATCTAAATAAATTTCTGGAATTGTCCTGTGATTCTGAGATGAAAATCAGGAATTCCAGAAGTTAATACGCTGAAAATAATTGGTAATATACACTTTAAATCACTGTATGAATTTTAATGTAGAGCGTGAAGCGGTTTTTTGTGAACGTTACCTTTGGTATAAAGTCATACTTCCTACTGAATACATTATCTTACTAGACAATTACCCGCTGTGTCGAGTGCCATGCTTACTGATACGGAAACAAATTAGGAGACATTATAGCAGACGAACAGCTTTCCTACATTTATGAATAGCAAAATCGAGAACACAACCGTTGGAGATCGATCCCACCTTCCTTGAAAGTCGCACATTTTAGTCAATAGTTTACCTATCCTGTGATTGCGGGAGTCAAACCATGTATTCCGGGAGTAAATACGCGAAAAAGTTGTGGTAATAGACACCTTAATTCTCGCTGAAAACATAAAAGCGGAGATTCGAACCGTGAAAATACGTTACGTATTTGTATAACGTCAAATTTATGACCGCAGGCCTTGCTTCCGTGAAGCTAACCCTATGTGTCAAGAGTATATCATCGTGTCAGAGAATCAAATTGTTGTACATTATATGACGGGCACCTTAATTTCACGTAGGTATTAGAAAATCGAGATTCAAACCTTTGAAGAACATTACCAACTTCTTTGATATTCGAACTGTCTAAGTCAATAGCTTCACCTATCCGGTGATTCGGAGAATCGAACCAGGTATTCCGGGGGTAAGGCCGCTGAAGAATTTTGGCAATGGACACCTTAATTCGCGGTTTGAATATAACAGTAGAGCGTCAAACCGATTGGGAACGTTCCCAATTGATATAGGGTCCATCGTTTTACCGAATGCCTTATGTCCGAGAAGCTATCCCGCCGTATCGAGAGTATAGCTACGTGCTTAGGGACGCAAATTATTTTACATTTTAGTTGCGGGCATCTAAACTTCTTGTGTGAATTAGAAGATCGTGACTCAATCCATTTTAGAACGTTATCCCCTTCTTTGCGGATCGAACGGCTAAATTAATAGCATCATTTCTTCTATGATTCGTAGCGTCAAATAAGGCTTTCCGGGAGTACAACCGCTGGAAAGTATTGGCTATTGACCTCCCTATTTACTGTATGAATCTTAATGTGGAGCGTCAAATCGGTTGAGAATGTTACCTTTTGGTATAGAGTTAAGCGTTCTACTGACGGTCTTACCTTCCGAGAACATAACCCGCTGTATCGAAAGTTTAACATTGTGTTCAGCGAAGCGAGCGAGAATACATTTTAGTGCCGTGCACCTTAATTTCATATATGAATTAGAAGATCGTGAGGCAAACTGTCCCAGAACGATTCAAGCATCATTGCGAGTCGCACAAATAAGTCAATAGCGTCACCTATCCTTTTTTACCGAGAGCCGAATCAGGTATCGCGGTATTAAATCCACTAAACAGTATTGGTCATAGACACCATAACTCATGGTATGAATATTAATTTAGAGAGTCAAACGTTGTAGATCATTTCCAAATGTTATGGAGTCAATCTTTTTACACAGTACTTTTCCTTCCATGAGTCTAACACGCTGTAGCGAGTCTCACGCTTATTGTTCACTGCAATACACTAGTAGATGTTTTAGAGGACGGAGTCCACATTTTGGTGTACCGATATTAACATTGAGAGTCAAAGATTTCGTGAACGATACCAAGTTCCTTGAGCGTCGCATAGCTAAGTATCTAGCTTCACATATCTTTTGATACCGAAAGACAAACCAAATATTCCGGGAGTAAATGAGCAGTACAGAATTGACAATGGACACCACAATTCACGGTTTAAGTATTAAAGCAGACCGTTAAGCCATTGCAGAACATTACATATTCGTGTAGAGTTAAATGTATTACAGAATACCATACACTTTGCAAAACTGACCCGCTGCATCGAGAGCATTACACCGCGTTCAGACGTATAAGCTAGTATACAAGTTAGTGATGAGCCCCATAGATTCAGGTACGAATTGGATGATCGAGCCTCGAGTCTTTCGAGATTGTAACCACACTCAGTGGGGGTCGAAAGGCTACGTCAATAGCTTCACACATACTGAGATTCCTGCTGTTAAACCAGCCATTCCGGTAGTAAATCCGCTGAACTCAATTCGCAGTATTGACATCTTAATTCACGGCATGAGTGTTATTGCAGGGAGTCAAATCGTTGGAGAAAACTACCAATTGATTTAAAGTCATTCTTTTCAGAAAACCTTATCTTCCGGGAACCTATCCCGCTGTACTGAGTGTCTCGCCTAGTGTTCACGGAAGCATATTAGAAGACATTTTAGCAGACAAACAACTTGTATACATGTATAAATGGCAAGATCGAGACTCAAACCTTTCGAGAACGAAACCACCTTCTTTGAGAGTGGCAACGGTACGTTAATAGCTTCACCTATTCTGATAGTCCGTGTATCAAACCTGGTATTCCAGGAGTAAATCCGTAGAACAGAATTGTCAATGGATACCTTAATTCACCCTTGGAATATTAAAGTATAGAGTCAAACCGTCGGAGAACATTACTAAATGGTACAGAGTCATTACTATCGCCGAATACCTCACCTTCCTGGAACACAACCCGCTGCAGTGAGTGACTTCCTCAGTGCTCACGGAAGTAAATGAATAGGTATTTTCTCTGGCCGGCGCTATATTTTCATGTATGAATAGAAAAATCGCAATTCAAGCGTTTCAAGTACGTTGCCATCGCCTTTGAGTTTCGAACAGCTATGTCAATAAATCCGCTGAACAGTATTGTTAATAGACACCTCAATTGACGGTTTGAATATTATTGTTGAGCATCAAGCTGGTTGAGAGCGATATCAATTGGTATAAAGTCAAACGTATTATACAAAGCCATTCCTTCCGAGAACCACAGCCGCTGCATCGAGAGTATAAGTTTGTGTTCAGGGAAAGGAATTATTATTCAACTGAGTGACGGGCACCGCTGCTGGTTTATGAATTAGAAGATCGATGGCCAAACAGCTCGAGAACGTTGCCATCTTCTGTGAGAGACGAACGGCTAAGTCAGTAGCTCCACCTATCCTGTGATTCCGAGAGTCAAACTAGGTAATCCGAGGGTAAATCCAGTGATGAGTATTGGCAATAGATACATTAATTCGCTTAGTGAATGTTATAAAAGAGCGATACACCTTATGAAAACGTTACTAATTGCTATAAAGTCAAACATTTTACCGAAGGCTGCACATTCCGCTAATCTCGCCCACTTCATCGAGAGTATGACTTCG
The DNA here is from genome assembly GCF_051020765.1 of Lasioglossum baleicum. Lineage (NCBI taxonomy): Eukaryota > Metazoa > Arthropoda > Insecta > Hymenoptera > Halictidae > Lasioglossum > Lasioglossum baleicum. Next base: position 34,803 of record NW_027469672.1, read on the forward strand.
AGCTCAGGATATCAAGTTAGCAAACATTGTAGTGACGGGGACATTAATTTCATTATGATCAAGAAGATTGGCTGTCAAGCCGTTCGAGATATTCCCATATTCTGTGGGAGACGAACGGCGAAGTCAATAGCTTCACATATCCTGATATTCCGAGAGTCAAAGCAGTCATTCCGGTAGTAATCCCCCTGAACGGCATTGGCAACAGACACCTTAATTCACGGTTTGAATATTAACGTAAAAAGCCAAACAGATGCAGAACGTTACCTATTCGTATAAAGTCAATCCTTTTACGAAAGAATTTACCTCCCGTGATCCTAACCTGATGTATCGATAGTCGAAATTCGTGTTCGGTGAAACAAACTATTATTCCTCTTAGTGACCAGCACTTTCATTTCATGTACGAATAAGGAGATCGATAGGCATAATGTTCCAGAACGTTACCACTTTTTTTGGGCATCGCATAGCTATGTCAATAGCGTCAACAATCCTGTGATTCCGAGAGTCACGTCTGGCTCTCCAGGAGTAAGTCCTTTGTATCGTATTGGCATTAGTCAACTAAATTCACGCTATGAATGTTAAAGTAGACAGCCAAACCTTTTGAGCACATTTTCAAATGGTATATTGTCCAACATTTTACCGGATACCCTATCTTCCAAGTGCCAAACCCGCGGTAGCGAGTGTAATTCATGGTGCTCACGGACACAAATAGAAGTCATTTTAGCAGACAGACTCCGCATTTTCATGTAGGAACAGGATAATCGGCAGTCGAATCATTCGAGGACGATCCCACCTCATTTGACAGTCGAACGGCTATGAAAATAGCTTCACCCATCCTGCTATTCCGATAGGCAAACCAGGTATTCCGGGAGCCTATCCTTTGTACACTACTGGTTATGGATACATTAATTCCCGGTCTAAATATTAAAGTAGAGCGAGAAACCACTCGAGAACGTAACCTCTTGGTACAAAGTCAAACATTTTACCAATTACCTTATCCTCCGAGAACCTAATCTGCTGCGGCGAGTGTGTTCATAAGTGTAAACGGAAACAAAGTAGCATGAATTGTATTGTCGGGCACCTTAGCTTCACGCATGAATGAGATATTAGGGAGGCAAACCGTTCCAGAACGGTGAGAATTGATATTGGGTCAAACTTTCTTCCGAAGGCCTTACATTCCGAGAAGCTAACCCGCCATATGGTGTGTATATCTCCGTGTTCAGAGAAGCTAATTAGTATGCATTTCAGCGTCGTTCCCCGTAATTTCATGTGTGAATTCCATGGTCGCGTGTCAGAGAGTTCGGGAAGGTGACCACCTTCTTTGGGAGTCGGGCGGCTGAGTCAGTAGCTACACGCATCCTGAGATTCAGGGCGTCAAACCACGTATTCCTGAAGTAAAATCCGCTGAACATTATTGGAAATACGCACCATATTTCATGGTTTGAATATTAATGTAGAGCGTGCAACCGTTTATGAACCTTACCGATTGGTATAAATTCAAACTTTTTACCGATGCCCTTACCCTCCCAGCATCCAGCCCGCCAAATGGATACTATAACAATGTGTTCAGCGAAACATACTAGTATATATGTAAGTGATGGGCACATAATTTTCATGTATGAATTAGAACGCCGATCCTGAGGCAGTTAGAGAACGGTCACACCGAATTTCAGAGTCGAGCGCCCAAGTCAATAGCTTCTCCTGTTCAGTTATTGCGATAGTCAAACCGAGGTACGCCGGGAGTCATTCCCCAGTACAATGCTGGCCATGGACACCTTAATTCACGGTTTGAATACTAAGGTAAAGAGTCTAGCCGTTGTCGAACGTTACCTATTGGAATAATCTAAAACGTTCTTCCGAAGACCATACACTTCGAGAAACGTAGCGGCTGTATCGAGAGTATTTCTTCGTGATCAGAGATACAAACTAGTATGCATCCTATTGGCGGGAACCTTAAATTCGTGTATGAATGAGAAGATTGAGATGCAAACCTTTCCTGAATGTTACTACCTTCTTTGTGAAATCGCACATCTGACAAATAGTCTCACCTATCATGTGGTTCCGAAAGTCACACTACACATATCATGAGTCCATCCTCTGAACAGTATTCGCAATGGACGCCTCAATTCCCGGCTTGTACATTAAAGTAGAGCGTGAAACCGCTTGTGAACATTACCAGTTGGTATAAAGTCAAACGACCTACCGAAAACATTACCATCCGAGAATCTAACCAGCTGTGTCCAGAGTATAACTTCGTGATCGGAGATACAAACTAGTATGCATCCTATTGGCGTGCACCGTAACCTTATGTAGGAATTATAAGGCCCAACGTGAAACCGGCAGAGACCGTTACCATCTTCTTTGAGCGTCGAACGGTTTAGACAATAGCTTCATCAATGGTTGCGATTCCGAGAGTCAAGCCTGCTATTCAGGAGAAAATCCGCTGAACAGTGTTGGCATGCGAAACATTATAATGCAGTATGAATATTATCTGTAGGGAGTCAAACCGTTTGAGAACGTTACCAGTTTGTTTAACGTCATATGCTTTACCGTATACCTTACCTTCCGGGAACATATGCCGCAGTATCGTATGTGTAACCTCGTGTCCAGGGACACAAATTGGTAGACATTTTACTGACGGGCACTGTAATTTCATGTATGAATTAGAAGATCAAATGTCGAACTGTTCGGGAACGTTGAATGTCAAACGGTCAAGTGAAAAGCTTCACCTATCCTGCGATTCCGAGGGTCATACCAGCTATTCCAGGAGTTAATCCACTCTACACTATCGGCACTAAAACCCCTACCCCCGGTATAGATATTGATTTACACAACCACACAGTTGTACAAAGTTACATATTGGTATAGAGTGAATCTTTTCACAGAAGGCCGCAGCTAACCGGCTGTAGCGAGAGACAAACTTAATGCTTACATTATAAGGCAGGCGGCATTGTGGCAAATGGACACCTTCATTACGTGTATGAATAAGGCGACAGAAAGTCAATCCGATTGAGATTCATACAGCCTTCGTTGTGATTCAAACGTCTAAATCAATAGCTTCACGCATGTTGTATTTCCCAGATTCAAACCAAGTATTCTGGGCGAAAATCCGCTGTATAGTATTGGCATGGTACACCCTATTTCACGGTATAAATATTAAACTCCAGAGTCAAACCATTGTAGAACAATGCGAATTGGTATCGAGACAAACTCTTTACCGATGGCCTTCCCTGCCGAGAAGCCCAACCCGCTGCAGGGAGTGTTGTGCTTAATGATCACGGAAACATATTGGTTGATATTTTGGCAGACGGACACGATATTTTCATGTATGAATAGCAAACTGGAGAGTCCAACAGTTCGAGAAAGTTACCACCTTCATTTAGAGTAGATCGGCTAAGTCAATTGCTACGCCAGTCCGGTGATCCCGGGACTCAAACCATGTACTCCGGGAGCAAATGCCTTGTACGTCATTGGCAATAGGCACAATAAATCGCGGTATGAATATCAAAGTACCGAGTCAGACCGTTGAAGAACGTTACCTATTCCTATATTTTTGAACACCATACAGAAAGCCTTACATTCGGAGAAGGTAACCCGCTGTATCGAGAGTGTAACTTCGTGATAAGAGAAGAAAACTAATGTACATTTCAGTGGCGGGAACATTAATTTCATGTGTGAATTAGGAGATCTAGTGTCAAACCGTTCCAGAATGTTACCACTTTCTGTGACATTCGAAGGGCCATGTCAATAGCTTCACCCAACCTGTGACTCCTAGCGCCAAACAAGGTATTCCTAGAGTTAATCTGCCGTACATCATTGGCATTGGACATCCTATTTCTGGCAATAAATATTAAGCTTTACAGTCAATCTGATGTAGAGCGATACGTATTGTTATATGATCAATTTTCCTACCGAAGGCCTTACCGTACATGAATCTAACTTCCTGTATAGCGAGCATAACTTCCGGCATACAGAAGGAAATTAGTATGCATTTTAGTGACTGTAACCATAATTTCATGTATGAATTAGAAGGTCGTGTGTCCAACCAATCGGGATCGTTAACACCTTCTAGAAGAATGGAATTGCTGTGTCATTAGCTTCACCTAACCCAAACCTAACCCAAACCTAACCCAAACCTAACCCGAACCTTTCTTGGGAGACGACCGTCTAAGTGAAGAACAGCACCTCTCGTATGATTCCAAGGGCCAAAGCAATTATTCCGGTAGTACATCCGCTTAACAGTATTGGAAATAGAATCCTTAATTCACGGTTTGGATATTAAAATAGAGCGACAAATCGCGATGTCATAACCAATTCGTATGAAGTCATTCTTTTTACCAATTACTTCACCTGCTCAGAATATTAACCCGCTGTTTAGAGTGTCTTACTCGTTGCTGACGGAAACAAATTAGTGGACGTTTTAGCAGACGGTCACCGTATTTTCATGCACGAATAACAAAACCGAATGTCAAACCGTCGAAGATCCTTACCACCATCTTTGAGAATCGAACGGCTAAATCAATAGCTACACCTGCTCTGTGATTCCGAAACTCAAACACGGTATTCCGAGAGTATATCCGCTGGACAGTATTGGCAATGGACACCCCATTTCTCGGTATGGCTATTAACGTTGTGATTCAAGCCGATGTATAACGTTACAACTTGCAATGGTGTCAAACTTTTTGCGAATACCCTGCCTTCCCATAATGTAAGCCGCTGTAGCGAGGGACTAACTTAATGCTCACCAAAACAAATAAGTGTAGAGTGTAGCAGATAGGACATCTTAATATTATGTATGAATATGCAGAACGAGGGTCGATCCGTTCTATAACGTTACCACCTTTCTTGAGAACCGCACAGGTAAGTCAATAGTTCCACGCATCCTAAGACTTCGAGACACAAGCCGGGAGTAAATCCACTGAAGGGTATTGGCAAGACGCACCTTAGTACACGGTATGAATATTAAAGGCCAGAGTCGTATCCTGTATAACGTAAACAATATGTATAAAGACAAGCTTTCTACCGACAGCCTTAATATCCGAGAAGCATAGCCAGCTGCATCGAGAGTATAACTTCGTGCTAAAAGAAAGATATTTGTATACATTTTGGTAATGTACATCATAATTTCATATATGAATTAGAATATAGAGGGTCCGGTCGTTCGAGAACGTTAGCACCTTCTTTTAGAGTCGAACCGCTGGGTCAACAGCTTCACCTACGATGTGATTCCGTGAGTCATACCAGGTATTCGGGGATTAAATCGGCTGTATATAATTGGCATCACACACCATGTATCACGGTATAAATATTAAATTCCAGAGTCAAACCGCCGTAGAACGTTGCGAGTTTTTATGGTGTCAAACTTTTTACCGAAGGCGTTAAAGTCCGAGAACCCATCCTGCTGTAGCGATTGCCTGTCTTAGAGTCAACCGGAACAAATTAGTAGACATTTTAGAAGACGAAAACCTTATTATTAGTTATGAATAGAATAATTTAGAGCCAAATCGTTCGAGAACGATTCCACCAACTTCTTTGAGAATGGAACGGCGAAGTCAACAGCGACACCCGTGCTGTGATTCCAAGTGCTAAGCCAGGTATTCGTGGAGTGAATCCGCTGAACGGTTTTTGCAATGGACACACTAATCCCCGATATGAACATTAGAGTACAGACTCGAGACGTTGAAGAACGTTCCCTATTGTGATCCTGGTTTGACTCTCCAAATCACTAGGAAGGTGAAGCTTTTGACTCCGCATTTCGACTCGCAAAGTGGCTGGTAACGTTCTCGAATGGGTTGTCCCTCAATATTTTAACTCATATATGACGTTAAGGTGCCCGACACAAAAATTAGTACTAATTTGCTTCTCTGAATATGAAGTTGCACTCGATACAGTGGGATATTTTCACAGACGGTATGACATTCAGTAAAAAGATTTCCTTTATACCAATTTCTAACGTTCTCAACCGCTCTTACGTCCTCAGCTAATATTCAAACCGTGAATTAAGGTGACGATCACCAACACTGTACAGCGCATATACTCATGGAACATCGGGATTCACTGTCGGCATCGCAGAATACGTGAAGCCACTGACTTAACTTCTCGAATATCATAGAAGGTGGGAAACGGTCTTGAACGGTTTGACGTTCGATCTGTCAATTCAAGCACAAAATCAGTGTGATAGTCTCTAAAATGTATACTAATGTGTTTCTCTAAACACGAAGGTATACTCTCGATACGGCGGGTCAGCTCCTCGCACGGTAAGCCTTTCTTTAAAACGTATGACTATATAGCAATTGGTAACGTTCTACAACGGTTTGACGGTTTGCTTCAATATTCAATTTTTGAATTAATATGTATAGTGCCAAAGCGGTTCTGCGCAATTACTCCCGGAGTACCTGGTTTGGCTCTCGGAGTCGCAGGATACATAAGGCTACTGACTCAGCGGTTCGACTATCAAAGGGGATGGTAACGTTCCCGAAAGGTTTGATCCTGGATCTTGTAATTCATCCATGAAATTAAGGTACATCTCACTAAAATATATAGTTATTTCTATCTCTGAACCTGATGCTATACTGTCGATACGGCAGGTTTTGTATTCGGAGGGTAAGTTCTTCGGTAACAGAGTATGACGTTATACCAATCTGTAATGCTCGACAACGGATTGACTCTGCACTTTAATATTTATACCGCGTGATTAGATGTCTAAATCCAATACTGTACAGCGGATTTACTCTCGGAATACCTGATTTGAGTTTCCGAATCACAGGATAGTTAATGCTATTGACATAGACGTTCGATCGCAAAGGAATGGGCTCTTGATTCAGCGGGCTCATTTCCGGGAAGGAACGGCCTTCGGTGAAAAGTTCGACCCTACATCACTTGGTACCGTTGTATAACGGTTTGACTCCGTACTTTAATATTTATAACATGAAACAGGGTGTCTATTGCCATTCTGTAACGCGGATTTACTGCCGGAATAACTGGATTGACTCCCGGAATCGCAGGATAGGTGGATGTATCGGCTTAGACGTACCGTTCTCGAGGAAGGTGACATCGTTCTCGAACGGCTTGACGCTCTATCTTCTAATTCGTAAATTAAATTAAGGTGCCCCTCTCTATAAAGTATAGTAGCATGTTCCTCGGAACACGATGTTATAATCTCTATACAGTGGATCAGACGTTCTGGAGTTAAGGACTTCAGTATGCCGTGTGACTGCATACCCATTGGTAACGTTTTCAAATGGAGGGACACTCTACTTTTACATTAAAACCATGAATTACGGCGTCTAATGCCAAAACTGATCTGCGGACTTACGCTTGGACTACCTAGTATCACTGCCGGAGTCATAGGATAAGTGCGTCTATTAACTAAGGCGATCGACCCTCAACTATCGTGGAAACGCTCCCGAACTGTTTTACCCTCAACTTTTCCACCCTTACATGTAACTATGGTGTCCATCTGCTAAAAGGTTTACTAACTTGTATGCGAGACTACTGAGCGAGACACTTCCTACAACGGGTTAGGTCATCTGTAGGCAAGGTATTCGGTACCTTTATTCGGTAAACGGAATGACTTTGTAACAATTAGTAATGTTCTCCGACGCTTAGTCCCTCAACCTTTATAAACATGCCATGAATTAAGGTGTCTATTGCCAATACTGTTCAACGGATATAATTTCCGAATACCTGGTATGACTCTCGGCATCGGAGGATAGGTGAAGCTATTGACTTAGTTGTGCGATTCTTAAGAAAGATGGCAACATTCTCCAACGGTTGGGCCCTCGACGTTCCTATTCAATCCTGAAATTAAGGTGCCTGTCACAGAATGGAATACTATTTTGTTTCCCTGAACTCGAATTTATAATCCTGATACAGCGTGTTTGGTTCTCATACAGTAAGACTTTCGGTAAAATGTTCAGAACAATGCCAATAAGTAACGTTCTACGACGGATTCACAGTGTATGTTAATATTTATACCGTGAACTGTGGTGTCTATTGCCAATACTGCTTTACGGATTTACTCCTGGAATGCCAGGCTTGACTCTCGGAATCACAAGTTTAGGTGAAGCTATTGACTCTCCAATAAGGTGGTAACGTTCTTACACCGTTTGGCACTCGATTTTCTAATTCATACATCAAGTTAATGTGTCCGTCGCTAAAACGAATGCTAATTCATCCCACTCGTATACGTTGTAATGCCGTCGATACAGCGGGTTATTTCTTCGGAGAGTAACGTATCGTGCAAGGAGTATGTCGTTATACCAATTGGTAACGTTCTCAAACGGTTTGACGCACCACTTTATCATTCATACCGTGAATTATGGTGCTTATTGCCAATACAGTTCAGCCGGTTCTCTCGCGTTATACCTGGTTGGCCTCAACCACATAGGTGAAAATATTGTCATTGGCGTTTGCATCTCGCAGAAGGTGGTAACGTTCTCCAACGGTATGACGGTCTGCTTTAATTTTCAAACCGTGAATTAGAGCGTCTATTGGCTGTACTGTTCAGCGGATTTCATCTCGGAATACCTGGTTTGACTATAGGAATCCCAGGGTATGTGAAGCTATTGACTGAGCGGGTCGAGTCGCAAATGATGTGGTAACTTTCCCGAAAGGATTGACTGGTCGCTAAAATGGCGACAAATGAGTTTCTCTGGAAAATGAATATAAACTCCCGATACAGAGGGTTAGGTTCTCCGAATGTAAGGCTTTCCGTAAGAAGTTTGATTCTACACCAATAAGTAATGTACTGCAATGGCATGACGACCTGCTTTGATACTCAATCCGGTAATTAAGGTGTTTATTGCCAATACTATTCAGTGAATTGACAACTGGGAAGTCTGGTTTGACTTACGGAATCGCAGACTAGTTGAAGCTATTGATATAGCCTTTCGCCTCTTGAAGAAGGTGGTAACGGTCTCGACAGGCTTGATACCCGATCTACAAGTTCATCCATGAAGCTAAGGTTCCCGTCACTGAAATGAAGGCTAATTCCTTTCTCTGTACACGAAGATACACCCTTGATGAAGCCGGTGAGGTTCGCGGAGGGTAAGGCCTTCGGTAAAACGTTTTTACTTTATACCAATTGGTAACGGACTCAAACGGTCCGATGCACTACTGTAATATTCAAGCCGCGAACGAAGGTGTCTCTTGCCAAAACCGTGCGGCGCATTTAGTTTCGGATTATCTGGTTTGACCTTCGGAATCACTGGATATGTGAAGCTAATAACTAATCCGTACGAAACTCAAAGAAGGAGGTAACGTTCTCGAACACGTTGACTATAAGTGCTGATATTTTTACACAAATATGTGGTGTCCGACCGCTAAAATATCTACTAATTTGTATCAGTGAACATTAAGCAGGACCCTCGGTACAGCGAGTTAGCTTCTCGGGCGGTAAGGTTTTCGGTAAAACGTTTGACTTTGTAGCACTAGGTAACGTTCTCCAACGGCTCCACGCTCTACTTTAAAATGCAAACTGTCAAATAAGGTGTCGATTGCCAATGCTATTCAGCGGATTTACGCCCAGAATTCCCGGTTCGACTCTCGAAATCTCAGGATATGTTAAGCTATTCAGATATCAATTCGTGTCACACAGAAGGCGGCAAGGTTCCAGATCGGTTTTACCATCAAACATTAAAAATCTTGCACGAGGATTAGTTGCCTGTCCTAAAATGAATACAAATTCCTGTCTCTGATCACGAACTTATACTCTCGATAAAGCCGGTGAGGATCGCGGAAGGTAAGGCCTTTGGTCAAACGTTTGACTTGATAATAATTGGTAAAGTTCTCAAACAGATTGACGACCAATTTAAATATTCAAACCGTACATTCAGGTGTCCATTTGCAATACTGTTCAGCGGATTTACTCCTTGACTACCTCGTTTGACTATCGAGATCGCAGGATACGTGAACCTATTGGCTTAGCCGTTCGTCTGGCACAGAAGGTGGAAACGTTCCCGAACGGTTTGACATTCGCATGTATATTTCATACTGGAAATTAAGGTGCCCGTCACTAAAATGTATACTAATTCATCTCTCTGAACAACATCTTATACTCTCGATACATCGGGTTAGTTCATCCAAGGGTAAGATCTTCAGTAATCCGTTTGACTTTATAACAATGGGTAACGCTGACAAACAACTTGACGCTCCACTTTAATACACATTCCGTGAATTAAGGTTCCTATTGCCAATACAGTTCAGCACATTTACTCTCGGAAGTTCAAGATTGCCGCTAGGAATCTGTTGATAGGTGAACCTATTGACTTAGCCGTTTGACACGCAAACAAGGAGGTAACGTTCCGAACGGTTTGAACCTGTATCTTCTAATTGATATATGAAATTATGGTGCTCGTCACTAAAATGTATACTGGCTCGTACCTCTGAACACGGTGTTATACTCCCGATACAGCGAGTCAGATTTTCGGGCGGTAAGGCATTCTATAATAAGTTTAACCTTACAGGAATAGGTAATGCTCTAAAACTGCTTGACGGGCAGCATCAATATTCAAACCGTGAATTCAGGTGTCTATTGCCAATACTGTACAGCGCGTTTACTCCCGGAATATCTCTTTGACTTTCCAAATCACAGGATAGGTGCAGCTATTTACTTAGCCTTTCGACTCTCTCAGAAGGTGGCAACTTCCCGACAGGTTTGACCATCAAACATATAAATCATACATGAAGTTATGGTGCCCGTCACTGAAAGGAATATTAATTTTTTTCTCTGAGCATGAAGTTATCATCTCGATTCAGCGGGTTAGTTTTTAGGTCGGTAAGGTCTTCGGTAATGAAATTGAATTTATAGCAATATAACGTACTCACACGGTTTGACGTACTACTTTACCAATCAAACCGTGAATTACGGTGTCTATTGGCAATACCCTTCGGGAATGTGCCTATCTTCTTTGAGAGTCGAGCGGCTGAGTCAATAGCTGTACAACTGTAGTTGTGATTCCAAGATTCAATCCAGCTATTCCGAGCGTAAATCCGTTGAATAGAATTGCGAATAGACACCATAATTCACAGCTTGAATAAAACAGTATGGCGGCAAGCCGTTTGAGAATGCTTCAAATTGGTATGACGCCTCACTGTATAACGAATACCTTACCTTCGGAGAAGCTGACCCGTCGTATCGGGAGTATAGCTTCGTATTCCGAGAAACAAACGAGTATACATTTTTACGACGGGAGCCTTGATTTCATGAATGAATTGTATGATCGAAAGTGAATCCTTTCGAAATCGTTATCACTTTCTATGGGTGTCGTACAGCTATGGTAATAGCTTCACCAATCCTGTGACTCCCAGTGCCAATCCAGGTATTCCGAGAGTAAGTCCGGTGAACAGTATGGGCATTAGACACCTTAGTTCACAGTTTGTATACCAAGTTAGAGGGTCCATCCATCTGAGATGGTAACCATTAGGTATAAAGTCAAACATCGTACCGAACACCTAACCATCCGAAGGTCTACCTCTCTGCATCCAGAGTATAACATCGTGGTCCAGGAAGCAAATTAGTTTATACTATAGTGATGGGCTCCCTTATTTCATGTATGAATTAGAATATCAAATATCTGACCGTTCGATGATCGTTACCACCTCCTCTAAGAGTAGAACAGTTAAGTCAATAGCATCACCTATCTTGTGATTCCGAGAGTCAAGCCAGGTATACTTGAAGCAAATTCGCTGCACAGTATCGGCACTCACATCAAAATTCTCGGAATAAATATTAAAGTATAGCGTCACACATTTGTACAACGTTACCTACTGGTATAGAGTCGACCTTTTCACCGAAGGGCATGCCTTCCGCGAAACTAACCCGCTGTATCGAGAGCATAACTTCATGGTCAGAGAAGAATAATTGTATAAATTTTAGTGACGGGTAACATAGCTTCATCTATGAGTTACAAGAACGAGGGACAAACTGTTCGAGAACGTTGGCACAATAGTTGAGACTCGACTGCCTTAGTTATTAGATTCACATACCCGATGATTCCGAGGGACCAACAAGGTATTCTGAGAGAAAATCCGCTGCACAGTATGGCAATAGATACCCTATTTCGCAGTATGAATAATAAAGCGGGGCGTCAAAGCGTAGATGAACGTTGCGTACAATTAGAGAGTCACACTCCTTAAACAAGAGCTTAGCTTACGATAAGCGAACGCGCAGTATGGAGGGTACGTCTTCGTGTTCAGAGAAGCAAATTATTATATTTCTTGGTTTCGGGCACTTTAATTTCATGTATGAATTAGAAGATCGATGTTCATACTTTTAGAGAACGATACCACCTTCTTTGAGAGTGGTATGTCTATGTTGATAGCTTGACGAATCCAGCGATACCGAAAATCAAAGCATGTATGACGGGAGTAAATTCTCTGTAGAGTATTGGCAATAGTTGCCTGAGTTCACGGTATGAATATTAAAGTATAGATAATCCATTCGAAGACGTTTCCAGTTGATATACAGTAAAAAGTATTACCGATCATCTTACTTTAAGCGAACGTAGCTCGCTGTATCGCGAATGTAACTTCGTGTTCATAGATTCAAATTAGTTCAAATTTTAGTGCGGGGCAACAGAATTTCATGTGGGAATATGATAAGCTAGTGTCAAACCGATGAAGGGCGTTACCATATTTCTTGAGTGTCGCACAGCGCTAAGTCAATAGCTACAACTATCCCGTGATTCCGAGAGTCAACCCGGGAAACCCGAGAGTAGGCCCGCTGATGGGTATTGGCAATAGACACCTCAATGCACGGTGTGCAAATTAAAGCTGGCCGTCAAGCCGTTGAAGGACATTATCATGTCGTGTTGGGTTAAATTCCTACGGAATGCCGTACGCTCCGAAATACTGACCCGCTGTATCGAGAGTATAACACTGTGTTCAGAGGTACGAAATCGAATACAGTTTAGTGACGAGCATCTTAATTTCATGCGTGAATTGAAAGACAGATGGTCAAGCCGTTCGGAAACGTTTCCACCTTCTGTGACAGACGAACGGCTATGTCAATAGCATCAGCCATCCTGTGATGCCGAGATTCAAAGTAGGTATTCCAGGAGAAAATCCGTAGAATTTTATTGGCAATATTCTCCATAATTCACGGTTTGAATATTAAAGTAGGCCGCCAAATCGTTTTAGAGAGTTGCCAATTTGCATAGAGTCAAACACTTCAACGATAGGTTTATGTTCGGAGAAGCTAACCTGCCGTATCGAGAGTATGACTTCGTGTTCAGAGAACGAATTTTGTATTCATTTCAGGGATGGCCACCTTATCTTTGTGTATGAAGTAGAAGATAGAAGGTCAGACAATTCGAGAATGTTACCACCTTCTGTCAAATACGAACGGATAAGTAAGCAGCTCCACCTCTCATGTGATTCAGAGTTTTTAGCCAGGTAAGCAAAAAGTGAATCCGCTGGAGAGAATTAGTATTAAACACCTTCATTCACGGTTTGAATATTAAAATGGAGCGTCATACAGTACGAGAAGTTTACCGCCGTTTGTGAGAGACGAACGGATAAGTCAACAGCTTCACCTAACCCATGATTCCGAGAAACAACCCGGGAAAGCTGAGAGTCAGTTCGCTGAAAGCATTGCCAATAGACACCTTATTTCACGGTTTATATAAAAAGAAGGGGGCAAACATTTTGAGTGGATCGCCAATTGATATAAAGTCAACACATTACCGATGACCTTACATTCGGAGGAGCAAACTCGCCGTTTCGAGAGTATATCACCATATTCAGAGGTACCAACTAGTATACATTTACTGACAAATACCTTCATTTCATGCACGACTAAGATGATGGAGTGTCAAACCGTTCTAGGACATTACAATCTTCAGTGAGAGACGAACGGCTAAGTCAATAGTTTCACGTATCCTGGGATTTCGAGAGTCGTACCAGGTGTTCCGGATTCTAAATCCGCAGAACGTTATTGGCAATAGACACCTTAGTTAACGGCTTGAACATTGAAGCAGATAGCCAAACAGTTATAGGACGTTATCTATTGGTATACAGTCAAACACTTTACAGAGAGACTTACATTCGAAGAAGATAACCTTCCGCATCGAGAGTATAACTTCGTGTTCAGAGAACGAAATTAGTATTCATTTCAGTGACGGGCACCTTAATTTCATGCATGAATTTGAATATCCAGTGTCAATCCTTCCGGGAACGATATCACCTTCTTTGAGGGTCGAGCGGTATAGTCAGTAGGAACAACAATCATGCTTTTCCGAGGGTGAGAACAGGTATTCCGTAAGTCAATCCGTTGTGCAGTGTCACCAATGGACACGTTCATTCACGGTATGAATATTAAGCTAGAGCGTGAATCCGTTTGAGAGCATTGCCAAATGATATAAAATCTTACACATTAGCGATGATCTTACCTTCTGAGATGCAAACTCACCGCTTCGGGGGTATACCTTCGTGTTCAGAGATAGAAATTATTATTCATTTCAGTTACGGCATGTTAATCTCATGGGAATTAGATCATCGATGGTCAAACCGTCCGGGAACGTTGCCACCTTCTGTGAGAGACGAACGGCTATGACATTTGTTTCACGTATCCCGCGATTTAAAGAGGCATGGCAGGTATTCCGGGAATAAAGCCGTTGAACAGTAATCGCAATAGACATATAAATTATCGGTTTGAATATTAAATTTGAGCGTCCAACCGTTTGTGAACGTTATAAATTGTTATAATGTCTAATGCTTTACCCAAGGCGGTACACTCCTCGAACCTCACCCGCTTCATCGAGAGTATAACTTTCTGTTCGAGGGATCATATTCATAAGTATTTTAGTGACGGCGACCTTACCTTCATTATGAATAAAAAGATCGAAGGTCAAACCCTTCGAGAACGTTACCACCCACTTTGAGATTCGAGCGGCTTGTTCAGTAGTTTCACCTATTCTGTGATTCTGAGAGTCAAATTAAAGAATGCGTTACTAAATTCCCTGAGCAGTTTTGGCAATAGACACCTTAATACACGGTTTGAATATTAAAGCGGACAGTCAAACCAGTGTAGATCGATAGCAATTGCTATGGAGTCAAACGTCTTACCGAAGACCTTATCCCCCGCAAAATAAGCCGCCAGTATAGAGAGTTTAACTTCGTGTTCAGAGAAGGAAGTTCGTCACCATTTCAGTGACTAGCACCTTAACTTCATGTATGAGTAAGATGATCGAATGTGAAACTATTCGAGTACGTTTCCATCTCCTTTGAGAGTCAAACAGCTGAGTCAACAGCCTGGTTTTCCGGGATGAAATCTACAGAACAGTATTTGTAATAAGCACCTTCATTCACGGTTTGGATATTACACTAGTACGTACAGCCGTTTGGGAAAGTTAGCAATTGCTACAAAGTTAAAAGCTTTTCCGATGGCCTAGCACTTGGAGAAACAAAACTCGCTGATCCGAGAGTATAATTTCGTGACCAGGGAAACAAATTAGTCCACAGTTCAGTGACGATCACCTGAACTCCATGTTTGAATTAAAATATGTAGTGTCAAACCGTTCGTGAACGTTACCACCATATGCAAGAGACGAAAGGTTAAATCGACAGCTTGACCTATCCTGTGATTCCGAGAGGCAAACACAGCATTCCAGAAGTAAATCCGCTGAACAGTGTTGGCGTTAGTCACCTTAATTCGCGGTCTGAATGCGAAAGTATTGCGTCAATCCGTTTAAGGGCGTTACCAATTGGAATGAAGTCAAGCGATTTAGCGAAGACCTTACCTTCCGCGAACATCTCCCTCTTCGTAGAGAGTATAACTTCGTGATCAGAGAAAGAAATTAGTATTGATTTATGTGACGGACACCTTATGTTTATGTACGGATTAGAAGATAGGCGGTCAAGCAGATTCAGAACGATACCACCATCTTTGAGATTCGAACGGCTAAGTCAATAGCTACACCCACCCTGTGAATCCGAACGCCAAACCACGTATTTCAGGACTAAAACCGCTGCACAGTATTTGCATTAAAAACCCAACATCCCGATATAATTATTAAAGTACAGAGTCACACTGTTGCACAACGTTACCTAATGGTATAAGGTATATTTCATCACCGAAGTCCGTACGATCCGTGAAGCAAGTCTGCTGTTTCGAGGGTATGACTTTGTGTTCAGGGAAACACATTAGAACACCTTTTAGTGATGGGCACCATAGTTTCATGCATGAATTACAAAATCGAGTGCGAAACCGTTCCAGAACTTTACCACGTACTTTGAGAGTCGCACACCTAAGTCAGTAGCATCACCAATTCTCAGATTCCGTGAGACACACCAGGTATTTCTGGTGTCAATCCGCTGTACACTATTGGCAATGGGCACCTTATTTCACGGTTTGAATATTAAAGTAGAGCGCGACACCGTTTTAGAACGTTATTTCATCGTATCGAGTCTAACTTCTTCCGACGGCCATATCTTCCAAGAGGCTAACCCGTCGTATGGTGAGTATAACTTAGTGTACAGAGAAACATATTAGTATACATCCAAGTGTCGCGTACCATAATTTCATGTATGATTTAGAAGATCGAGAGTCAAACCGTTCGAGACAGTTGCCGCCTTCAATGAGAACAGAACGGCTAAGTCAATCGCTTCATGAATCCTGTGGTTCCGAGAGTCAAACCAGGTACTCTGGGAGTAAATCCGCTGTACAGTTTCGACATTAAAAAACTTACTTCCCGGTATAAATATTAAAGTATAGTGTCGCGCTCTTGTCCAACATTCCCTATTGCTACAGAGTAAAACATTCTACCGAAGGCATTAGCTTCCTAGAAGCTGACCCGCAGCATCGAGTATGTAACTTCGCCTTCAGAGAGACAAAGTATTATACATCATAGTGTCGTGCACCTTACTTTCATGTATGAATTACTTGATCGCGGGTCAAACTGTTCCCGGACGTTACCACCATACACGAGAGCCGGGCGGCTAAGTCAATAGCTTCACCTATCCTGTGATTCCGAAAGTAAAACGAAGTGTACCGGGAGTAAATCCGCTGAACAGTATGTGCAATAGACATCATAGTAGACGGTTTGGATATTAAAATACAGCATCTATCCTTTTGATAACATTATATAAAGTCTAACGTTATACGGAAGACCATCCCCTGCGAAAGGCTAGCGAACTGTATCGAGAGTATAACATGGCGTTCAGAGGTGGAAATTAGTTTATATTTTAGTAGGCAGACATGTTGTTTTTATGTAATAATTGCAAAATCGAGGGTCAAACCCTTGGTGAAAGTTACCACCTTCTTTAAGATTCAAGCAGCTAAGTGAATAGCTTCTTATATCCTGTGATTCCGCACGTCAAACCAGATATTTCGGCAGTAAATGCGCTATACAGTATTGGCAATAGATAAATTAATTCGCGGAATGATTATTAAAGTGGATCGTCACACCATGTGACAACGTTACAGTTGCTATAAAGACAAACGTTTTACCGATTCCCTTACCTAACCCGCCGTATCGAGAGAATGGCTTCTTGCATAGGGATACACATCAGTATACATTTTAGTGACGAGTACCTTAATTTCATGCATGAATTAAGAGGTCGAGGATCGAACCGCTCGAGACCGTTGCCACCCTCTATGAGAGGCGGACAGCTAAGTCAATAGTTTCAATCATCCTGTGATATCCAGAGTTAAACCTGGTATTCCAGGAGTAAATCCGTTGAATATTATTGGTAACAGACACCTTAATTCAAGGCATGAATATTAATATAGAGCGACAAACCGTTTCATAACGTTACCAACTTGTATAATGTCGATAGTTTTACCGAAGACATTGCACACCGAGCACCTAACCTGCCGTATGGTGTGTATATCTTCCTGATCACAGATACAAATTATTATACGTTGTAGTAACGGGCACGTTAACTTCATGACGAATTACAAGTTCGATAGCCACACCTTTCGAGATGGTTGTCACATACTTTGAGATTCGAATGGATAAGTCAATAACTTCCGCTGTCCCGTGATCTCGAGAGCCAGATATTCCGGGAGTCCATCCGCAGTACAATATTGGCAATGGAGACCCCAGTCCTCTGTTAGAATATTAAAGTACAGAGTCAAACATTTGTAGACCGTTACATATTCGGATTGTGTCAATTGTTTTACAGAAAACCTTACTCCCCGAGTACTACACCCGATGTTTGTAGAGCATTACTTCATATTCAGAGATACTAACTAGTATACATTGCTATGAATGGCACCGTAATTTCATGTATGAATTTGCAGATCGAGGATGAAACCGTTCGAGAACGTTACCAGATAGGCACGTATCACATAAGAGCTTCACCTATCCTGCGGTTCGGAGAGTCACAGTAGGTATACCAGGAGTATATCCGCTAAGAAGCATTGACAATGGACACCTTAATTTTCGGTTTGTATGGTAAGCTACAGAGTATATCCCTTGTAGAGCGATACCTATTGGTATAGCATCAAAAACTTTACCAATAACCTTACCATTGGAGAAGCTTAGCCGTCGTATCAAGAGCATAACATTGTGAACACAGAAAGAAACTAGGCTCCATTTCAGTTTTGGTCTCCATAACTTCATGTATGAATTAAGATAACGATCAAATATCGGCAAAATCGTTGGAGAACTTTACCAACCTCTTTCAGAGCAGGACAGCAAGTTCAATAGCTTCACATGTACAGTGATTCTTGGAGTCATATCTGGTAATCCGGGAGAAAATCCGCTGAACAGTATTGACAATAGATACTATCATTCAGTGTTCAAATATTGAAGTCCGGCGCTAAACCGTCATGGAACTTTACCTACTCGTATAGGGTATAACTATTTATCGTAGGCCTTACCTTCTGAGAAGCTAACCCGCCATATCGAGGGTACTACTTCGTGTTCCGAGAAGAAACATAGAAGACATTTTATTGACGGACACGTTAATTTCATGTATGGATACGAAGATCGGAAGACGGACTGATCCAGAACGTGACTACGTTCTTTGATAGTTGAACGTCATACTCAATAGCTTCACCTATCCTGTGATTCTGAGAGTCAAATCAGGTAGTCCGGGAGGAAATCAGCTGACTAGCATTGGCAATTGACACACCAATTCGCGTTATGAACATTAAAATAGAAGGTCAATCCGTCGGAGAACATTACCAAGTGGTATAGTCTCATTCTTTTTACCGTATACGTTACCTTCCTAGAACGTAACGCGCACTAGCGAGTGTCATGCTTAGTGCCCACGGAAACATATTAGTAGACATTATGGCAGAGGCATACCTTATTTTCATATATGAATTAGAAGATCGAGTGTCAAACTGTTCGAGATCATTACCACTTCCATGGAGAGTCGAAAGGCTGCGTCAATAGCAACACCTATAATTGTGATTCCGAGAGACAAGCCTGCAAGTCCAGGAGTAAATCCGCTCAACAGTATTGGAAATTGACACCTTAATTCACGGTTTGAATATTAAAACAGGGTGTCACCCAGCTTCAGATTGTTACCAGTGGCTATAATGTCAAACGTTTTACAGAAAACCTTACCGTCCGAGAAGCTAGGCCGCCGTATCGAGAGTATAACTTCGTGCCTAGCGAAACACGTCAGTGCACGTTTTAGTGACGGCATCGTAAGTTCATGTATGAATTAGAATATCGATGGTCAAACCATTCGAGAACAATCCCGCCGTCTTTGAGCGTCGATCGTCTAAGTCAATAGCTTCTCCTATACTGTTATTCCGACATTCAAACCAGGAATTCCGGGATTCATTCCGCTGTACACTATTGGCAACTGACAACTTAATTCACGGTATGAATATGAATGTAGAGAGCTAAACCGACGCAGAACATTACTAGTGCGCATAAAGTCATTCCTTTTACAGAATACCACACCTTCCGAGAACCTATCCGGTACTACCGAGTATCCTGCACAATGTGCACAGATACAAATTACTAGACATTTTAGGGGTCGAACACCTCATGTGTTTGTTTAAATATCATCATCTAGAGTCGAACCGTTCGAGAACGTTACCACCTTCTGAGAGAGACGAACGGCTAAGTCAATAGCTTGACCTATAGTTTGATTCGGAGAGGCTAACCAGGTATCCCGGAAGTAAATCCACTCAAACGTATGGGCAATAGACACTTTCATTCACGGTCTGAATATTAAAGCAAGCCGTGAAGCCGTTTGGGAACATTATCTATTCGTGTAGGGTTAAACTTCTTACAGAATGCCTCATCCTCCGAGAAACCGACCCACTTTATCGAGACCATAACACCGCGTTCTGCGGTGCGAGCAAGTACACATTTCAGTGACGAGTACCGTAATTTCATGTATGAATTAGATGATCGGGGTTCAAACCGATCGGGAATGTTGCCACCGTCTGTGAGAGACCAACAGCTTAGTCAATAGCTTCACCAATCCTGCGTTCCCGAGAGACAATCCAGGTATGTCGGAGGTAAATCCGCTGAACAGTTTTGGCAATAGGCACCTTTGTTCACGGTTTGAATATTAAAATTGAGCATCAAACCATTTGTGAACGTTATTAATTGATATAAAGTCAAACGTTTTACAGAATGCCTTACCGCTCGGGAAACTAACCCGCCGTATCGAGAGTATAGCAACGTGTTCAGAGAATCACATTTGAATATATTATAGTGATTTCATCTTAATTTCATGCATGAATTAGAGGATCGAGGGTAAATTATTTCGTGAAAGTTACCAACTTCTATGAAAGCTAAGTCAATAGCGTCACACATCTTGTGTTTCCGAGAGTCGTACCACGTGTTTCTAGAGTAAATCCGCTGAATCGTATTGGCAATAGACACCTGAATCACGGTTTGAATATTAAAGTAGAAGGCCAATCCTTCGGAGAAAATTGGCAAATGGTACAAAACCAAATTTTTTACCGGATACCTTGTCTTCCAAGAACCTAAGCAGTTGTTGCGAGTCCCATGCTTAGTGATCACGGTATGAAATTAGTAGACAATTTAAAGAGGCGGACACCTTATTTCCATGTGCGAATAATATAATCGGTAGTCAAACCATACGAGAATGTTACCACCATCTGTGATTTGCGAAATGCGGAGTCAATAGCTTCAACAATCCTGTGATACGGAGAGTCAAACCAGGTATTTCGGTAGTCCATCCGCTGTACAGTACAGGCAATGGACACCTTAGCTCAAGTTAGCATGTTGAAGTACAGAGTCAAATATATGTAGACCGTTACATATAGGGATAGTGTCAAAAGCTTTACAGAAAACCTTACCCTCCGAGTACATAACCCGAGGTATGTAGAGCATTACTTCGTATACAGAGATACAAATTAGAATACACTGCAGTGAAGGGCACCTCAGTTTCATGTGTGAATATGCAGATCGAGTGACAAACAGTTCGAGAACGTTACCACCTTCTTGGAGATTCGAACTGCTCGAACTGGTCAAAAGCTTCTCCTATCCTGTGATTCAGAAAGTCAAACCAGATACTCCGGAAGTAGATCCGCTGAACAGTATTGGCTCCACACACGTTAATTCACGGTATGAAATTAAAGTAAAGTGTCAATTCATAGGAGAACATTACCAACTGTTATATAGTCTGTAAATTTACCCAGTACCATACAATCTGAGAACCCAACCCGCTGCAGCAATTCTCTTGCTTTGCTTTCACAGAAATAATTGCGCAGATATTTCAACTGGCGGACACCATATTTTCATGTATGAAATAAAAAATCGAGGATGAAACAGTCCGAGATCGAAACCACCATCCTTCATAGTCGAGCGGCTAAAACTATTGTTTCACCCATTCTGTCAAATCAGGTATTCCACAAGTAAATGTGTTGTTCCGTATGAGCATTAGGCACCCTATTTCACTGTGTAAATATTAAAGTTCTCAGCAAAACTGTTGTAGCACGTTACCAGTTCATACACTATCATTCTTTTCACAGAAGACTTAACCTTAGGACGACCTAACCTGCTCTAGCGAGTGCCTTGCTTAATGTTCACGGAAACAAATTTGTAGAAATTTTAGCAGACAGGCACGATATTTTCATGTATGGGTAGCAATATAGAGTCAAACCGGTCGAGAATGTTACCACCTTCTCTGAGAGTCGAACGACTAATACACTTGCTACACATATCCTCAGATTTCGAAAGTGAAACTCGGTATTCCGGGAGTGAATGCATTGAACATAATTGGCAATAGGCATCTTAAATCACGGTATGAATATAAAAGAACAGAGTCATACCGTCTGAGAATGTTACCAATTGCTATAACGTCATACTCCATGCCGGATACCTTATGTTTCGAGAACCCAACACGCTGTAGCGAGTGTCTTGCTTAATGTTCACGGATACAAATTAATGGTCATTTTGGGGATGGAACCCACATTTTCATGTTTAAGGTTCAGCATCAAGAATCAAATCGTTCGAGAATGTTACCACCCTTTTTGAAGGTCGTACGGCTAAGTCTAAAGCTTCACCAGTTCTGTGCTACCGAGAGTCCAACCAGCTTTTCCGGCATTAATTCCACTATACACTATCGGCAACAGACACTTCAATTCGCGGCATGAATATTAAATCAGACCGTCAAACCGTTCTGGAATGTTACCTATTGGTTTAGCGTCAATCATTTTACAGGTAGCCTTACCTTCGGTGAACGTAATCCGCCGAATCTAGAGTATAACTTCGTGATCAGAGGATCAAATTAGTAAAAATAATAGTGACACACACCTTAATTTGTATGAATTAGAAGAACGCGGGTCGAACCTTTCGAGAACATAACCACCTCCTTCGATATTCGACCGCCTAAGTCAAGAGCTTCACGTACCTTGTGATTCCGTTAGTTAAACCAGGTATTCCGGGAGTAAATGCGCTGAACTGTGTTACAAATATACACCATAATTCAGGGTATGATTATTAAAGTGGCGGGTCAAACCATTTACGAACGTTACCAATTTCTACAAAGTCGAACATTTTACCGAAAGCTATGCCGCCCCAGAAGATAACCCGTTTTATATGGAGTATAATTCCGCGTTCAGAAAAAGAAATTAGTATCCATTTTAGTGTAGGCACCTTAAATTTCATGTATCAATTAGGATGTCGATGGTCAAACCGATCGAGAACATTACCACACTCTTTGAGAGTTGAACAGCTAGGTCAGTAGCTGCACCTATCCTGTGATTGGGGGCGGCGTCAAACCAAATAATCCGGAAGTAAAGCCGCAGTATAGTATTGGCAACAAACACCTCAATTCACGGATTGAATATTAAAGTATAGTGTCAAGATTTTTTCCAGCGTTACCAATTTTTATAAAATCAAACGGTTTACTGAAGATCTTATCCCGTGAAGATCTTGCCCGTTGTATCGAGAGAATAAGGTGATGTTCAGTGGGAGGAATTAGTATACATTTTAGTGACGATGACCTTAACTTCCAGCAGGAATCAGAAGATCGAGAGTCGAACCGTTCGAGGACGGTACCATCTTCCGTTACAGACGAACGGCTAAGTAAATAGCTTCACATATCCAGAAATTCCGAAAGTCAAAGTAGATATTCCGGGAGTAAATGCACTGTACCGTATGGGCAATAGACACCTCAGTACACGATTTGAAAATCAATGAGGGCCGTCAAAGCGTTGTATAACATTGCCTACTCGCGGAGAGATAAACGTCACACAGATTTACCTAACCATCCGAGAATCTGACCTGCTGTATCGGGAGTATAACACCATGTACAGAGGTTCGGACTATTGTAAATTTTAGAGTCGAGCACCATAATTTTATGTATGAATTAGAAGATGGAGGGTCAGACCATTCGAAAACGTTGCCACCTTCTATGAGCAACGAACGGCTATTTCAATAGTTTATCGTATCCTGCGATACCGAGAGTTAAACCAGGTACTATGGGCGCAAGTCCACTGAAGAGTTATGGCAATAGACACCTTAATTCACGGCTTCAATATTACGGTAGAGTGTCAAACCGTTTGTGAATCTTACCAATTGGTGTAAAGCTACACCTTTTACCGATGGCCGTACCTTCCGCGAACCACACCCGCTTCATCGAGAGTATAATTTTGTGTACAGCAGATCAAATATGGGAACATTTTAGCGACGTGGACCTTAATTTCGTTATGAATAAGAAGATGGAGGGTCAAACCGTTCGCGAATGTTTCCACTTCCTCTGAGAGTCGAACAGCAGAGTCAATAGCATCACCTATAGTTGCGATTCCGAGAGTCGAGCCTGGTATTCCAGGAGCGAATTTGCTGGACAGTGTAAGCAACGGACACCTTTTTTCACTATATGAATGATAAAGTAGAGCGTCAAATCGTTTGGGAACGTTATCAATTGGCATAACGTAATACCCTCTACCGGAAACCACACCTTCTGAGACCATAACCTGCTGTATCGTGGGTATATCATTGTGTTCAGCGAAACAAATTACTGTACATTTTAGAGAGATGGACGCATTTCTGTCATGTATGAATATAAAATCGACAGTCAAACGGTTCGAGATCGATCTCACCTTCTTTGAGAGTCGATGGGCTAAGTGAATAGCTTCACCTACCCTGATGTTCAGATACGGAAACCAGGTATGACGGGAGTCAATTTGCGGCTTGGATATTAAAGTAGAGCGCGAAACCGTTTGAGAATGTTACCTATTTGTATATAGTTAAACCGTTTACGAGAGCCATACCTGCCAAGAATGTAAACCTCCGTATCGGGAGTATAAATTTGTGATCAGATGAACACATTAGTATACATTTTAATGATAGGCACCATAATTTCATGTATTATTTATAAGATCGAGGCTCAAACCGTTCGTGAATATTACCACTTTCTTTGAGAGACAAACGGCTAAGTCCATAGCTTGTCGTATTCCAATATTCGAAGAGGCAAACCATGCATTCCCGGAGTAAATGTTACTTATTTGCTACCGTGGACACTGAGCAAGACACTTGCTTGAGCGGGTTGGGCTACTCGGAAGGTATGGCCTTCGGTAATAAGTTTGACTCTAAACTAAAAGATGAAGCTCTCTAACCATCTGACGCTCTACCTTCATATTCGTACCGTGAAAGAAGCTGTCTAATGCCAATATTGTCCAGCGTATGTGCTCGCGGAATACCTGGTTTTACTTTCGGAATCACAGGATAGGTGAAGCTATGGTCTTGGCTGTTCGACTCTCACAGAAGTAAGTAACGTTCTCGAGAGGTTTGGCACTCGATCTACTAAGTCATATTTGAAATTAAGTTACTCGTCACTAAAATTTAGACTGTTTTGCTTATCTGACCACGAAGTTATACTCTCGACACAGCGGGATACGATCTCTGAAGATAATGCCTTCGGTAAAAAGTTTGACACTATACCAACGGGTAAGGGTCTACGACGGCTTGAAACTGTACTTTAAGATTTATACCCTAAATTGGGGTGTCTATTGCGAATACTGTTCAGCGGACTTACTGCCGGAATACCTAGCTTGACTCTCGGAATCACTGGCGGGGTGAAGCTATTGACATAGCGGCAGTCAAAAGTGTTCGACACGTTCCGAAATGTTTGACTCTCATTTTTGAAATTCATACATGAAAATATGGTGTCCGTCTGCCATAATGTATTCGGCTAAAGGAATGACATTATAGCAATTGGTAATATTCTACGACGATTTGCCTCCCTCCTTTACTACCCGTGCCGTGAGTTAAGGTCCTTATTGCCAATACTATTCAGGGGATTTACGCCAGGAATACCTTGTTTGGTTCTAGGAATCACAGGGTACGTGGAGCTGTTGACTTAACCATTCGCCTCTCACAGAAGGTGGGAACGTTCTCGAGCGGTTTGACACTCCATCTTTTAATTCACGCATGAAATTAAGGTGCTCGACACTCAAATGTATACTAGATCGTACCTCTGAACACGGTGTTATACCCTCGATACAGCGGGTCAGCTTTCCAGTGCATAAGGAATTGTGTAAGAAGTTCAACCCTACTCGAATCGTTAATGCCCTTCAACGGCATGACGGCCTACTTTAATATTCACACCGTGAGTTTATGTGTCTATTGCCAATACTGTTCAGCGGATTTACTTCAAGAGTACCAGGTACGACTCTCTGAATCACATGAATGGTAAAGCTGTAGACTTAGCTGTTCAAATCAGAAAGAGTGCTGTAATGTCCTCGAACTGCTTGACCCTCGATTTCCAAATTCATACATGAAATTAAAGTACCGACACTAAAATGTTTTTTTAATGTGTTTCTTTAAACACGAAGTTATACCCTCGATACGGCGGGCTAGCTTCTCACAGCGTAAGGCTGTCTGGAAAACGTTTGACCTTATAGCAATTGGTATCGCTCTCTCACGGTGTGTCGCTCTGTTCTATTGTTCAAAGCGAGAATTATGGTGTATATTCCCAATACGGTTCAGTGGATTTACAACTGGAATACCTGGTTAGACCTTCGGAATCACATTATGGGTGAAGCTATTGACATCGCCGTTCGACTCGCGTCAAATGTGTTAAGGATCTCGACCGGTTTGCCGTCGATATTCCTATGTATGCATGAAAACAATGTGTCCGTTTGATAATACGCCTACTAATTTGATTACGTGAAGACGAAGGGACACAATAGATGCAGCGTGTCTGCTTCTCGGAAGTTAATGCCTTAGGTATAATATTTGCTCTATAGCAATAGGTAGCGATGCACAACTGTGTGACACTGTACTTTAATATTTATACCGGGAAATAGGGTGTATGGTGCCAATACTGTTCAGTCGATTTCATTCCGGAATGACTGGTTTGTCTCTCGGAATGTCAGGATAGGTGAAACTATTGACTTACCTATTCGAATCCCAAAGAAGGTGAGAACGTTCTCGAACGGCAGAGCCCTCGATTTTCTAATTCATACATGAATTTAATGTGCTCGTGGCTAACACGTGTACTAATTCGACCCATGGAACACGGTGTTATACTGTCCATACAGCGGGTCTGATTCACGGCAGGTGAAGCTTTCGGTAAGAGTTTGCCTGGATACAAGCAGGTAACGTTCTCAAATGATTTGGCACTTTGCTTCAATATTCAAGCCGTGGGATAAGGTATCTAATGCCAACAGTGTGCAGCGGATTTTCCCCTGAAGTACCTTCTTTGACAATCGGATTCACATGATGTGTGTAGCTATTATCATAGCCGTTCGATCCTCGAAGAAGGTGGTATCGTGTTCGAACGGTTTAACCCTCGATCTTCTGATTCACTTGAAGTTAACGTTCCGACACTGAAATGAATACTAATTTCTTTCTCTGAACACGAAGTTGCACTCTCGATACAGCGGGTTATTTTTTCGGTGGGCATTGCCATCGGTAAAGCGTTTCACTTTATAGGAATTGGTATCGTTCGCAAACGGTCTGACGCGCTATTTTAATATTCAAACTGTGAATTAATGTGTCAATTGCCAATAATGTTGGGCGTATTTGCACCCGGAATACCTGGATTGACTCTCGCAATATAGGGATATCTGAAGCTATTGACCTATCCGTTCGAAACTGAAAAAGGGTGGTAACGTTCTCGAACGGTTTGACAATCGATCTTCAAATTCCAGAAAGAAGTTAATGCGTCCGGCACTGAAATGAATACTAATTTCCATCTCTGAACACGAAGTCCTACTCTCGGAACGGCAGGATATCATCTCCGAGGGAGTCTATCGGTAATGTGTCTGAGTGTATACCCCATAGGTAACGTCCTATAACTGTTTGACGGGCTCCATCAATATTCAAATCGTTAACTAGGGTGTCTATTGCCAATAATCTTCAGCGGACATACTCCAGCAATACCAGGTGTGACTGTCAGTATCGCTGAGTTGGTGAAGCTATTGACTTAGATGTGCTACACTCGAGTGAGATGGTAACGTTCTTCAAAGGATTGCGCCTCGATCTACTAAATCAAACACGAAGCTAAGGTGCCCGTCACTTTAATGATTACTAATTCCTATCTCTGAACACGACCTTATACGCCAGATGAAGCGGGTGAGGTTCACGCAAGGAAAGGAAATCGGTAAATGCTCTCAAACGGTCTGACGCTCTTCTTTAATATTCAAACCGTGAATTAAGATGTCTACTGCCAATACTGTTCAGCGGATATACTCCCAGAGTACCAGGTATGAATCCCAGAATCACATGACATGTGAAGCTATAGACTTAGTTTTACGAATCTGAAAGATTGTTCTAATGTCCTCGAACTGCTCAACCCTCGATTTCCTAAGTCATTCATGAAATTGAAGTACGATCACTAACATGTATAATAATTCGTCCCACTGAAGACCATGTTATGCTAGCGATACAGCGGATTAGATTTCTCGAAGGGTACGGTCTTCAGTAAAACGTTTGACACTATAACAACTAGTAACGCTCCCAAACGGCTTAACGATCTACATTAATGTTCAAACCGAGAATAAAGGTGTCTGATGCCAGTAATGTTCAGCTGCTTAACTTCCGGAACGCCTGGTTTGACTTTGGAATTACAGGATAAGTGAAGCTAGTGACTTAGCTATTCGACTCTAAAAAATGGTGGTATCGTTCTCGTACCGTTTGACCCTCGATCTTCCAATTCATTCATGTCACTACGGTCCTCGTCATCAACATGTACATAAATTGGCTTCTCTGCACACGTAGTCATTCTCTCGATACAACCGGTTATCTGCTCCGAATTTTATGGCATTCGGGAAGATGTTTGACTGTATAACAGTAGGTATCGTTCTACAACGGTTTGAATCTGTACTTTAATATTCACCACGCGAATGAACCTATTGGCAACACTCTCCACCGTATTTATTCTCGGAATACCTGGTATGACTCTCGGAATCACAGGACAGGTGAAGCTATTGAGTTATCCGCTCGATTCTCAGGGAACGTGACAAAGCTCTAGAACGTCTCGACCACCGAACTTTCAGTTCGAGCACCAAATTATGGTGTCCGTCTTTAAAATGTTTACTGATGTGTTTCACTAAACACGTAGCTATACTAGCGATACGGCGGGTTAGCTCCTCCGACGGTAAGGCATTCGGTGAAAAGTTTGACCATATAGCAATTAGTAACGTTTTCACATGTTGTGACGCTCTATTTTAATACTCCATCCGCGAATTAAGGTACCAATTGCCAATACAGTACAGCGAATTTACGCAAGGATAAACTGGCATGACTCTCGGAATTGCAGGATTGGGGAAGCTATTGGTTAATCGGTTCGTCTCTCACTGAAGGTGGTAACGCTCTCGAACGCTTTGACTCGCGGTGATGATAATTATTCACAAACATGTGGTGTTCGTTCGCTAAAATGTCTTCCAATTGGTTCCCGAGAACATTCAGCAGGACATAGTGTACAGCGATGTAGGTACTCGGGATGGTATGGTATTCGGTTAAAGGAATGACATTAAGCTGATTGGTAATGTTCTCTGTCGGTTTTACCCCCTACATTAGTATTCATACCGCGGATTAAGGTGTCAGTTGCCAATAAACTGCAGCGGACATTCTGGCGGATTACCTGATTTTACTCTCGGAATCGCTGGATAGGTGAAGCTCGTGACGTAGCCGTGCGAATCACAGAGTGTGGTAACGTTCTGGAACGGTTTGACCCTCGACCTTCGACTACATCCTTGAAATTATTGTGACCGTCACTAAATGTCTACCTATTTGTTTCTCTGATCACGACGATACACTCTAGAAACAGCGGGATATGTACTCGGAAGGTAAGGTTTCGGTATATATTGTGACTCCATGCCAATATGTATGGGTCTACCGTGTTGCGAATGTGTACCATATTTTTCATACCGTGAATTAAGATGCGTATTGCTAATACGATACAGCGCATTTACTCCCGGAATACCTGGTTTGACTCTTGGAATCACAGGATAGGTGGAGCAATTGACTCAGACGTTCGACTCTCAGAGACGCAGCAACGTTCTCGAGCCGTTTGGCCGTGAATCTTCTTATTCGGACATGAAGTTAAAGAGCCCATCACAACAATGTTTACTGCCTTTGTATTCTATGAATACGAAGTTATACTCTCGCTACGGTGGGGATAGCGTCTCCGAGGTTTGGGCTATCGGTAAAATGTTTGATTCTATGCCAATAGGTACCGTTCTACAACGGTTTGACTATCTGCTTTTATATTCAAGCCCCGAATAAAGGTGTCTATTGTCATTTCTGATCAGCGGATTTTCTCCAGGAATACGTGATTTGATGCTCGGAATCACAGGAAGGGTGAACCTGTTGACTCAGCCGTTCTATTCTCAAAGACGGCGATAACGTTGTTGAATTGTTTGACTTTCGGTATCGCTATTCGTGCATGAAAATACGGTGACCGTTTGCTAAAAGATCCACTAATTTGTTTCCGTCAACAACGAGCAAGACACTCCTTACAACAGGTTAATGGTCTCGGCAGGTAATGAATTCGGTAAAAGGAATGACTTTATACGAATTGGTTATGACCTCCGACTGTTTGTCTCTCTGCCTTAATATTCATATCGTGAATTAATGCGTCTATTGTCAATACTTTTCAGCGAATTTACTCCCGGGAAACCTGATTTGGCTCACGGAATCACAGATGAGGTGAAACTATTAACATATCCGTTCGACTGTCAACGAAGGTTATATCGTGCTGGTTCGGTTTGACACACAATCTTCTAATTCAAAGGTGAAATTAAGCTTCCCGTCACTCAAATGTATAGCAAATTGTTTCGCTTAGCAGGAAGTCATACTCTCGATACAGGTGGATACGTCGTCGGAAGGTAACGCAGTCTGAAAGCAGATTAACTCTATAACAATTTGTAGTGATCTCCAAACGACTTGACTTCATACTTTAATGCTCATGCCGATAATTTAGGTGTCTATTTCCAATGTTGTACAGCGGATGTACTCCTAGAATACCTGGCTTGACTCTCGGAATCACGGATACAGGTGAAGCTATTGACGCAGCCGTTCAACTCTCGAAGAAGCTGGTGACGTTCTCGAACGGTTTGACACTGTATCTTCTAAATGATAGATTAAACTAATGAGCCCGCCACTAAAATGTTTACTAATTGTCTCTATGACCACGAAGCTTTACCGAGCACACTGCGGGTTATATTCTCGGAAGGTTAGGCTTCCGGTGAAGAGTATTACGTTATTCCTATTAATAACATTCGCAAACGGTTTGACGCTCAACTTTAATATTCATACCGAGAATTAGCGTGTCCATTGCCAATAGTGTACAGCGCATTTACGCAAGGATTAACTGGCATGACTCTCGGAATATCAGGATTGGTGAAGCTATTGGTTAATCGGTTCGACTCCTGCAGAAGGTGGCAACGTTCTCGAGTGGTTTGACACTCGATCTTCTAATTTATACATAATGTTACGGTATCAGTCACTGAAGTGGATACTAATTTCTTTCTCTGATCACGAAGTTACACCATCGAAACTGCGGATATGTTTCTACGAAGGTAACACAATCTATTAAATTTTGGTCTTTATACCAACTGGCAATGCTCTCAAACGGTTTGACGCTCTACTGTAATATTTATACCGTGAATTATAGTGTCTATTGCCAAATCTCATCAGCGGTCTTACTCCCAGAATTCGTGTGGTGACTCTCTGAACCACAGGATAGGTGATGATATTGACTTTGCCGCTCGTCCTACACAGCAGGAGGTAAGGCTCACGAGCGGTTTGACCCTCGATATCCTAATTCATGCATGAAATTAAGGTGCTCGTCACTAAATTGTATACGAATTCGTACCGCTGAAAACGATGTTATACTCTCGCAACGGCGAGTCTGTTTCACCGTATGTAAGGGCATCTGTAATATGTTTGACTTTATACCGATAGGCAATTCTGTCAAACAGTTACACGCTCCTGTTTACCATTCAATCCGCGAACTAAGGTATGTGTTGTCAGTACTATTTAGCGGACCTACTCCGGACATACCTGGTTCAATTTTCGGAATCACTGAATTGGTGAAGCTATGGACTTAGCGGTCCGACGCTCAAGGATGGTGGTAGCGTTCGAAACAGTTTGGCACTCGATCCACCGATTCATACATGAAATTAAGGTGCACGGCACTAAGATGAATAACAGTTTGCCTCTCTGAACGCGAAGCGACATAAAATGTCTACTCATTTGTTCCTGTGAGAATTGCGCAAGGCAATCGCTACAGCGGGCTGGGTCCTCGGATGGAAATACATTGGGTAAAATTAATGACTTTATAACAATTGGTAATGCTTTCCAACGGCATGACTATCTACTTCAACTTCATACCGTGTGTTAACCAGCATATGCCAATACCGTTCAGCAGATTTACTCCAGGATTACCTGGTTTGACTCTTGGAATCGCAGGATACATGAAGTTATTGACTTAGGCGTTTGTCTCTCACAGAAGGTGGTATCGATGTCGAACCGTTCAACACTCGATCGTCATATTCATATATGATTCACAGGTGTCCCTCACTGAAATGGAGACTAATTTTATCCTCTGGACCCGAAATTACACTCTCGATCCAGCGGGTTACATTTTCGGGGTGTAAGGTCTTCGGAAAACGTTTGACTATAAAGCAATTGGTACGTTCTACAATCGTTAGACGGTCTTCATTAATATTCTAACCGTGAATTGAAGTATCTGTGGCTAATACTGTTCAGCGGATTTACTTCGGTAATACCTGGATTGACTCTCCGAATTACAGGGAACGTGAAGCTATTGACTTAGCCGTTCGACTGTCACCGTAGGTGGTAACGTCCTCGAACGGTTTGACCCTCGATCTTTTAATTCATACATGAAATTAATGCACCTGTCACAGAAATGAGTACTAATTTCTTTCTCTGAACACGATATCATCCTCACGAAACTGCGAGATTGCTTCTCCGAATGTAAGGCCATTGTAAATTGTTTTACTTTATACCAATTGACAATGCTGTCAACTTGTTTGACGCTGGACTTTACTATTCAAAGACTAAATTAAGGTGTCTATTGGCAATACTGCTCTGCGGATTTATACTTCTGAATACCTGGTATTACTCCGGGAATCACGGGGTAGGTGAAGCTATTGGCTTAGGCCATCGTCACTCAAAGAGGATGGTAACGTTCTCGATCGGTTTGACCATCGATATTCTAGTTCATACATGAATTTACGGTGCGGGCATTAAAATATATACTATTGTGTTTCTCTGAACACGAAGTTATACTCCCGATACGGCGGGTTAGTTTCTCGGGCGGTAATGCTTTCGGTAGTATGTTTGACTTTGCAGGAATTGGTAATGTTCTCAAACGGTGTAACGCTCTATTTAAATAGTTTAATCCGCGAATTAAGGTTTCTATTAGCAACATTGCACAGATCATTTACATCCGAAATTTCTCGTTTGACTTTCGGAATCACCGAACATATGATGAAGCTATGGACTTACCTGTTCGAATCTCATTGAATATGGTAACTTTCTCGATCGGTTTGACCCTCGGTCAACTTATTCATAGTGAAAATAAGGTCCCGGCACTAAAATGTTCAATAATTTGATGCTCTGAGCACGAAGATATACCCACGATACTATGGCTTATGATCTCGGAAGGTAAGGTTTGCGCTAAGGAGTATGACTTTATACCAATTGGTACCGTTCTCAAACAATTTAAGTCTCTACTTTAATATTCGTGTGGTGAATTAGTGTTTCTATTGCCAATACTGCTCAGCTGATTTACTCTCGGATTACCTGGTGTTACTCTCGGAATCACAGGATATGTGAAGTTATTTACTTAGCCGTTCATCTCTCACAGAAGGTTTTAACGTTCTCAAACGGTTTAACCCTCGATCTTCCAAATCATACACGAAAATAAGGCGACCATGACTGTAATGAACACTAACTTAATTTTCTGAACACGAAGTTATACTCTCGATACAGCGGGATCGGCTTTCGGCGCGTAAGGTCTCCAGTAGAGCATATGAATTTATGGATATTGGCAACGCACTCAAACAGCTTGACGCTCTACATTAATACTCGAACCGAAAATTGAGGTGTCTATTGCCAATGCGATTCAGCAGATGTACCTCCGTAATACCTGGTTTTACTTGTGGAATCAAAGGGTTGGTGAAGTATTTATTTAGCCCTTTCATGTCTAACAGTAGGTGGTAATGTTCTCGATCGGTTTGATCCTCGATCTTCTAATTCATACACGAAGATAAGGTGTACATCACCGTAATGAATGCCTACTAATTAGCTTCTATGAACACAAAGTTATACTCTTGATACAGCGGGTTATCTTCTCGACGGAAAGGCTTTCTGTGAAAAGTTTGACTTTATACCAATAGGTAATGTGTTACAGGAATTTGACTGTGTACATTCATATTTATACCGTCACATAGGCTGTCTAATTGCCATACTGAACAGTAGATTTACTCGAGCAATACATGGTTTGACTCTCGGAGCCGTTTGATTCTATAGTAGGTGGTAACTATCTCGTACGGTTTGAGACTCGATCTTCGAATTCACACATGCAAAGTATTGGGTACGGAGAATGTCATTATACCATATGGTGTTGTTGTCCGACGGTTTGGCTCGCAATCTGAATATTCATGCAGTGAATAAAGGTGTCTACTGCGAATTCTGTTCAGCGGATTTAATCCAGGCGTATCAAGCTTTATTCTTTGTATCGCAGAATAGGTGAAGCTCTTGACTTAGCGGTGGTAAACTCAAGAAAGGTGGTAACGTTATCCAGCTGTTTGAATCTCGACCTTCTTACTTATACACGAAAGTAAGGAGCCCACCACTAAAATTTATAGTAATATTTTCCACTAAATACGATGTTATACTCTCGGTACAGCGGGCTAGGTTCACCGCAGGTAAGGCTTTTAGTAAAAGGTTTGACTCGATACAATTTGGTGTCATTTTCAAACGAATTGATGCTCTACTTAATCGTTCAAGCCGTGAATTAACGAGTCTATTGCCAATACTGTACTACGGATTTACTCCTGGAATGCTAAGTTCGAATCTCGGAACCGTAGGATGTGTGAAGCACTTGACTTAGCCGTTCGCCTCTCGCAGAAGGTGGTATCGTTCTCCAATGGTTTGGACCTCCGGCTTATGATGCATACATGAAATTATTGTCCCCGTCACTAAAGTGCATAAAATTTGGCACGCCAGATCAGGCTGTTTTGCTCTCGATAGAGCGGGTCAGATTTTCGGAGGGTAAGGCATTCTGTAAGATATTTAACCCTATAGAAATAGGTAATATTCTACTACGGCCTGACGGCCGGCTTTAATATTCAAACCGTGAATTAGGGTGTCAGTTGCCAATACTTTTCAGCGAATTAACTTTCGGATTACCTGGATTGACATGCAGAATCACACAGGATAGGCGGAGCAATTGACTTATCCGTTCGGCTCTCAAGGAGGGTGGTTACGTTCTCGAACCGTTTGACCACCGATCTTGAAATTCATGAATGTAATCAAGGTGCTCGTCACTAAAACGAACAGTAATTCGAACCACTGAACACGATGTTGTATTTTAGATACAGCCGCTTAGTTTTTCAGAGGGTTAGGTGTTCGGTAACACGTTTGACTCTACAGCAGTTGGTATCGTTCTGTACCAAATTGAGGCTCTACCAATGGCTTTATACCAATTGGTAATATTCTCCGACGGTTGGCCTCGCAACCTTAATATTCATGTCGCGAAATAAGGTGTCTTTCCCCAATTCTGTTGAGTGGATTTACTCCCGTATTACCTGATATGGATCTTCGAATCCCTGGATAGGTGAAGCTACTGACCTAGCCGTTCGACTCTCAGGGAGGGTGGTACTGTTCTCGATGGGTTTGACAATCGATATTCTAATTCGTACATGAAATTTAAGTTGCTGACACTAAAATGCATACTAATTTGTTTTTCTGATCGCGGAATTATACTCCAGATACAGCGGGTTATCTTCTGGGGCGGTAAAGCTTTCGGTAAAATGTTTGACTTTGTAGAAATTGGAAACGATCGCAAACGGTCTGACCAGCCACTTGAATAATCATACCGTGAATTATGGTTTCTATTGCTAATACATTTCAGCGCAATTACACCCGGAATACCTGGTTTGACTCTCGGAATCATAGGATAAGTGATGCTATATACTTAGCAGCACCAAAGATGGTGGTAACTTTCGCACACTCGATCATCGGTTTTATACATGAAATTACGGTGACCGTCACTAAAATGTATGCTAATTCGTTCCCTTGAACACACTGCTGTACTCTCGACACAGCGGGCTAGGTTTTCGAACGTAATGTCTTCGGTGGATCGATTGAATCTGTACCAATTGGTGTCGATCTCCAACGGTCTGACGCTCGATCTTCCTATGCATACCTGAAAATATGGTGCCCGCCACTAGAATATAAACTAATTTGCAACTCTGATCTCGAAGTTATACTCTCGATGCAGCGGGTTAGTTTTTCGGAGGGTAAGGTCATCGCTAAATCGTTTGACATTATACCAATTGGTAACGGTTTCAAACAGTTTGACGCTCTATATTAATATTCACACTGCGAAATATGGTGTCTACTCCCAATTCTGTTTCGAGGACTTATTTCTCGGTTATCCTGGGTCGATTCTCGCACTAGCGGCATAGGTGAAGTTATTCACTTTGCCGTTCCTCTCTCAAAGGGGGCGGTAACGTTCATGATCAGTCTGTGTCCCGATCGTCGAATCCGTACACGAAATTAAGGTGCCCGTCGCTAAAATGTCTACAAATTTGCTTCTCAGAACACGAAGTAATACCTTCAATATAGCGTGCTTGCTTCTCGGATGGAATGGTCTAAGGGTTAAAGTTAGACTGTATACGAATGGGTAAAGTTCTATAATGGCTTGACCTCCTGCTTTAATATTCGAACAGCGAATGATTTTGAACCGCAGGCAAGTCTTTCTCATTTTTTATATTTATTTACAAACACTGCAATTTACTGTTATAGTGAATACAATTTCTTTCGAAATTGTCTATTGTTAGTTGAAAAAATTGTATTTCGGAATACGAGTGACTTTGGAACTATTTCAGTGCACGTTTATTACATTATTTTGTTAAACTTATTTTTATTTTACATGATTGCCTGTATAGGTACCTACGATTCCAGAGCTATACGCCTGGAGCGGGCAAGTAGTTTCCTACGTTGGATAGCCGCGAGACTACTATATGGTATTGGTTAACTTCTTTAGCCTTGATATTGTACCGTATGCACTCCTTCGCAGTTTCCTGTTTATTTCGACATTCTGTAATTTACTGTTATGAAATTTTCTGTTTTCTCCGAAATCGTCAATCTTTATTTTAAAAAATTGTATTTCATAGCAAAAGTGTCTTTGGAGTTAGTTGTGTGTACGTTTATGACAATATTTTATTAAGTTCTTGGGTATTTTGTAGGATTGTCTCTATACGTATCTGCTTTACCGGAGCGGCACGGCTGCTGTGATCATGTAGCGTTTATTAGATCGGTGCCTCATTGCTATATGGTCCTTGGATATATTTTTAACCTTAATATTGTACCATATTAATTCTTGCATAGTCATGTATTAAATTTCATATGCTGTAATTCAGTGCTATTGCATGTTCGAAATGTCATAATTATAAATTTTTGTTTAGAGATTAGTAATTCTTATTATACGTGTCTTTGCAAATAGTTGAGTGTACATATATGCAAATTTTCTGCCAAGCTTGTTGTTACATTATATGATTGTCTATATGCGTACCTACGCTGTTTGCGCGACAGGACTGGCGAGTTCTTGCAGTTGCGTACGACAGCAAGGAGCGACACTACTGGACGGTCCTCGATAATGTTTTAAACCTTGATATTGTCCAGGAAGAATTTTATTCCAGTTTTTCATTTATTTATACAAACTGTAATTTACTGCTGTAATAATTTCACTTCTCCTAAAGAATACAATTCCAGAAATAAAAAATTGGAGGGATTGAATAGAATCGGAAATATCATAGCAGTAGATCACGGAATGTAGTAATAAATGGTGAATATCGAAAGAATGCTTTCTGCACAATATCAAGAATAGAGAAATTAACGACGATAATACCATAGTGTCGGCCCGATGTGCCGAACGCACCTGGGAAACCATAACAGGCGCGCCTCTCCGGAGGCGTATGTACGTATAAAGACAATTATGTAAA
Source organism: Lasioglossum baleicum (assembly GCF_051020765.1). Lineage (NCBI taxonomy): Eukaryota > Metazoa > Arthropoda > Insecta > Hymenoptera > Halictidae > Lasioglossum > Lasioglossum baleicum. Next base: position 72,898 of record NW_027469672.1, read on the forward strand.
ATAAAAATAAGTTTCATCATAATATTGGCATAAACGTACTCTCGACCAATTTCAATGACACTTTCACTTATAAATGCAATTCTCTAAAGCAAAAATTGAAAATTTTGAAAAGAATTGGAGATATCATAACGGTAAATTACAGTACGTAGACATGAACAGAATACAGAGAAATAATGCACACGGTACAAAACCAGGGCAAAAGAAATTATCAAAGCCCATGCAGTAGTAGCGCTCCGAAATACCGTACGTAACTACAAGTGCACTCCGATAGTGTCGATACTGTGCGCTGCTATGCATACGGTCAGGTACCGTATCCGATTTAACGTAACCAACTACTATCCCACTCCAGTCATGTCGCTCCGGGAAAGTAGGTGCATATTGAAACATTCATTCAATGTAACAACAAATTATACAACGTAGGGACATAAACGTACACTCAAGTAATTCCAAAAGCGCTCTATAAAAAAAAAATACAATTTTTAAAATTAGTAAATGAAAATTCAGACAAAATCGAAGAAATCACAGGAATATATTACAGTAGAAAGCAATAAATAGCAAAGATGGAAGGAACTGCATATGGTACAAGTTCAAGGTTAAAGAAATTAACGTAGACCATCCATTAGCATTGCTCCGATGTACCATACGCAACTACAAGTCCACCACAGCCCTGTCGCTCCGGAATCGTAGGTATGAATACAGACAATCAAATAAAATAACAACAAGCTCAACAATGTATTGTCATAAGCGTAAACTCACCTAATTCCAAGAACGCTTTTACTAAGAAATACAATTTTTTTAAAACAAGAAATGTAATTTCGAACATGAACGGAAATATAACAAAAGTAAATTGCAGTACCCATTAATAAATAGAAAACAGGGACAGAATGCATATGGTACAAAATCAAGGATATGGAATTGACTGAAACCATACAGTAATGCAGCTTCGAGCTGCCGTGTCATATACAAGACCTCGATATAACATCATCTAACCTGTGATAGCATGAGTATAAGCAGTTACTCCAGGCGTAAATGCGCTGAACAGGATTGGCATAACACACATAAATTCACGGTATGAATATTCAAGTGCAATTTCAAACCGTTGTAGATCGTAACATATATGTATAGGGGTCAAACGTTTTACCGTGTATGAAGTAGAAGGTCGGGGGTCAAAACGCTCGAGAACGGTGCACAGCTTCTGTGAGAGACGAAAGGCTAAGTCTATACGCGCACATATCCTGAGATTCCGACAGTCAGGCCAGGTATCCAGTGAGTAAACCTGCTGAACGGTATTAGCAAATAACACCTTAATTGACGGTTTGAATATTAATGTACAGCGTCCAACCATTTTATATCGTTACCAAGTGGTGTGAAGTCAAACGTTGACTGGAGGCCTTAACGTCTGCGAATATCGACGGATCTATCGCGAGTATATCTTCGAGTTCAGAGAAAGGAATTAGTCACCATTTCAGTGTCCGACACCTTAACTTCATTTACGAATTAGAAGATGGAGTGTCAATCCGCTCGACAACGTTGCAGCCGTCAGTGGGAGGCGAACTACTAAGTCAATAACTTCACCTATCATGCGATTCCGAATTTAAAACAGGTATTCAGAGTATAAATCCGCTGAACAGAATTGGCAATAAACAAGTTTGTTAACGGATTGAATATGGAAATAGAGCGTCAAACCCTTCTGAATCTTTTCCAATTGCTGTAATGTGAAACATTTTACCTGAGATCATACCCTCCGAATAGCTATCCATCTGGATCGAGTGTATAACTTCGTGTTCAGAGAGCAAAATGAGTATTCACTTCAGTGACAGACACCATGATTTCATGTGCGAGTCAGAATATCGAGGGTTAATCCGATCGAGAACGTTGCCACCTTCTGTGAGAGATGAACTGCTAAGTCAGTAACTTCACCTATCCTGCTATTCCGGGAGCCAAAACTGGTATTCTGGGAGTAAGTCCACATTGGGAGTTACCACAATCTTTGACAGTGGATCAGTTGGGAAAATTGCTTCACCTATGCTGTATTCCCGAGAGTCAAACCTGGTTTTCTCGCAATAAATCCGCTTTACAGTTTCGGCATTAAAAACCCTATTTCCAGATATAAATATTAAAGTGCAGGGTCACACAGTTGTGCATCGTTACCAATAGCTAAAGAGTCTAGCTATTCATCGAAGGCCGTACATACCTACAAGCTAACCCGCTGTATCGGGAGTATAACATCGTGTTCAGAGGAAGGAATTGGTACACAGTTCAGTGACGGGTGCCATAATTTCAAGTGAGAATAAGAGGGTCAAGTGTAGAACCGTCCGAGAACGTTACCACCGTCCTTGAACGCTGATCGGCAATGTCATCAGCGTATCCTATTATGCGATTCCGAGACGCAAACCAGCTATTCCGAGGGTAATCCGCTAAACAGTTTTGGAAATAGGCAGCCTAATGCACGGTATAAATGATAAAGTATTGAGTCAAACCATCGGAGAACAATATCAATTCGTATAAAGTAATTACACTTACCGAATACCCAACCTGCCGAGATGCATCCCGCTATATCGCGAGCGTAAAACCATGTTCACAGATGCAAACTATACATTTTACTCACGGTCGGTGTATTTTCATGTATGAATTAGAAGATCGCTGGTAGAACCGTGAGGGAATGTTACCACCCACTTTGAGCATCGAACGTCTAAGTCAATGGCTTCACCTATCCAGTGATTCCGAGGGTAATACTAGATATTCCGGTATCAAATACGCTGAACTGTATTGCCATTAGACATCTGAGATAACGACTTGAATTTTAACGCAGAATACCAAATCGATGTAGAACGTTACCTATTACTATAAAGTCGAACGTTTTGCAGAAGTTCTTATCCTTCGACTAACTCACCCGCTGTAACTAGAGTATCACTTCGAGTACTGAGAAGGAAATTAGTATACATTTTGGAAACTGGATCCGTATTTTCATGTTTGTATTAGAAGTTAGTGTATCAAACATTTCGAGATCGCTTCCGCCTTCTTTGAGAGTCGATCGGCCAAAAATGCAGCTTCACCTATCCTGTGTTTCCGTGAATCAAATCCGGTTTTCCGAACGTAAATCGAATGAACAGCATTGCCAATCCAATCCTTAGTTCACGGTTTGAATATTAAGGTGTGACGTTATACCGTCTGAAAACGATACTAATTATCGTAAAGTCAAACGTTTTACCGAGGGTCTCACCTTCAGCGAACTACAACCGCTGCATCGAGAGTATTACTTCGTGACTCGAGAAGCATATTAGTATAAATAATATAGACGGGCACCATTGTTCCGTGCATGAATTAGTAGATCACGGGTCAAACCGTTGACACCTTTGTCACGTTCGCTGAGAGTGGAGCAGATAAGAAAATAGCATCTGCTATCCTGTGATTCCGAATGTAAAACCAGGCAATCCGGGAGCACATCCGCTGGACAATATATTTCACGGTATGAATATGAAGGTAAAGCGTCCGACGATTATAGAGCTTTATCTTTTAATTCAGAGTCTAACTTTTTACCGAGGGTCATACCATCCGAGAAGCCCAAACCGCTGCAGCATGTGTCTTGCTCAGTGTTCTATGTAGCAAATTAGTGACATTTACTTCGGGAATACATGGTTTGACTCTTAGAATATTTGAATACGTCAAGCTGTGGACTTAGCGGTACGTCTCTAAAAGAAGGTGGTATCGTTCTCGAACGGTTTGACCCTCGATCTAATAAGTAATACATGAAATTATGGTGCCTCTAACTGAAACTCATACTATCTTGCTTCTCTGAACACGAAGCCACACCCTCTATAGTGCTGGCTAGCTTCTGAGAAGGTAAGACCTTCGGTAAAATGTTAAACTTTATGCGAATAGATGTAGCTCTACAACGGTTTGATGATCTACCTTATTATTCATACCGTGAAATAAGCTGTCTATTTTCAATACCGTTCGCCGGATTTACTCTCATGGTATCAATATACATCTGTATTACGGTCTATTTGAACATTCAAACCGGGAATTAAGGTGTCCTTTCAGCGGATATAGTCCCAGGATAGCTGGTTGACTCTCGGAATCGATGGATGGGTGAAGCTATTGACTTAGCCGTTCGTCTCTTAGAAGGTGGCAACGTTGTTGAGCGGTTTGAGCGTCGATCTGCTAATTCATACACGAAGTTGCGGTGACCGACACCGACAAGAATACAAATGTTGTTCTCAGAACACGAAGTTATACTCTCGATCCAACTGGTTGGTTTTTCGGAGGGTAAGGTCTTCGGGAAAAAGGTTGTCACTCTACAAATGGAAAATGTTGTACAACGGCTTCTCTCTCAAGCTTAATATTTATACCCTGGAACAGGGTCTCTATTGTCAATATTCTACAGCCGATTTACTTACTGGAATACGTCGCGTGACTCTCAGAATCAGAAAATATAAGATGCTATTGACTCTGCCGTTCGATCCTCAAACGAGTGGATAATGTACGCAAAGGATTTGACTCTCGACCTTCTAACTCATACGTGAAATTAGGGTCACACATTCTATGCGGAACAAAGGGCTAAGTGAATAGCTTCACATATCCTGATATTTCGATAGTCGAATCGGTTGTTCCGGGAGTCAACCCGCTGTACACTATTGGCAATGGACACCGTAGTTCACGGATTGAATATTAAAGTAGAGCGTGGAATAGCTTGAGAACGTTGCCGGATGGTATAAAGTCAAACGTTTTACGAATTACCTTACCTTCCAAGTATCCAGCACGCTGCAGCGAGTGTGTTTGCTTGGTGTAAACGGAAACAAATTAGTATACATTGTAGTGGCGGGCACCTTAATTTCATGTATGAATAGGAAGATCGAGTGTCAATCCGTTCAACAAGGTTTCGTCCTTCTTTGAGTATCGAACTGCTGATCTAACATATTCAACTATCCTAGAAATACGAGAATCAAGCCTGTCACTCCAGGAGTAAATCCGCTGAAAAGCATTGGCAATAGGCGCTATAATTCACTTGATGAATATTAAAGTAGGGCGCTAAACCGTTGATGAATGTTACCTGTTTCTCTACAGTCAAACTGTTTACCGAAGGCCTTACCATGCGATAAGCACATACCGATGTAGGGAGTGGCCTACTTAGTGAGCATAGAGACATACTAGTAGACATATTAGCAGACGGACACTTTATTTTCATGTAGATATATCAATATGGAGAGTCGGACTGATCGAGAAAGTTGCCACCTTTTTTGAGAGACGAACGGCAAAGTCAATAGCTTTAACTATTATGTCATTCGGAGAGGCCAACCAGGTATTCTGGAAGTAAATCCTCTGAACACTATGGACAACAGAAACATTAATTCACGGATTGAATATTAATGCAGTGCATCAAACCGTGGTACAGCTTTACATATTCGTACAGACCCAAACCTCATACCGAACACCTTACCTTCCGTGAAGATAATCCTCTGTACCGAGAGTATAACTTCGTTTTCAGAGATGCAAGTTTCTATACATTTTCATGACCGGCTCCTTAACTTCACGTACGAATTAGAAGGTCGATGGTCAAACTGTTCCAGAACGTTACCAACTACAGTGACAGATGACCAGAATAGTCAGTGGCTTCACCTATCCTGTGACTCCGAAAGTCAAACCAGATGTTTGAATATTCAGTTAGTGCGTCAAACCGTTTCAGAGCATTGCCGATTGGTATAAAGTCAAACAATATACCGATGGCCTTGCCTTCGGAGAAGCTAACCCGCCGTTTAGAGAGTGTAACTTCGAGTTTTATAGAATGATTTTAGTATACATAATAGTGACGGCATCTTAATTTCATTTATGAATTAGAATGTCGAGTGTAAAACATTTCGAGGACGCTACCACCTTCTGTGAGAGACGAACGCCTAAGTCAATAGCTACACATATCCTGTGTGTCCGAGAGTCTTGCCTGGTATACCAGGAGTAAATCCGCTGAACAGTATTGGCAATTGGCAAATTAATTAACGGTTTCAATATTAAAGTATGGAGTCATACAGTTGTAGATCGTTAGCTATTGATATCGGGTCAAACTATTTACCGAAGGCTTTACCTTCCGAAAAACTGACTCGATGTACAGAGAGAATAACATCGTGTTCAGGGGACCAAATTAATAAACATTTTAGTGAAACGCACCATAATTTCATTATGAATAAGAAGATGGAGGGTCAAACCGTTCGAGAGTGATACCACCATCTTTGTGATTTGAACGGCTAGGTTAGTACCATCACACAACCTGTGATGCCGCGATTCAAACCAGGTATTGGGAGTGTTACCAATTCGTATAAATTCAAGCTTCTTACTGAAGACCTTACACACCGAAAGCCTATTCCGCCATATCGAAAGTATAGCTACGTGTTCAGAGAAATAAATTATTATACATCATAATGATGCGCACCTTAATGGCATGTATGACTTAGAAGATCGAGGTACAAACCGTTCGAGAACGTTAACACCTCCCTCGGGTATTTAACGGCTAAATCAATAGCTTCACCGTTGCTGTCATACCGACAGTCAGACCACGTATTCCGGGAATAAATCCACTGACCAGTATTGGAAATAGACTCCTCAGTTCACGGTTTGATCATGATAGCAGAGCGTCAAACCGTATGAGGGCGTTACCAATTGTATAAAGTCAAACGTTTCACCGAAGGTCTTACCTTCCACGAACATCATCCGCATCATCGACAGTGTAATTTTGTGTTCAGCAAAAGGAATTAGCATTCATTTCAGTGACGTGCACCTCAACTTCATGCATAAATTAGATGATAGGAATTCAACCCGTTCGAGAACCATACCACCTTCAGCGAGATACGCACAGCTAAGTCAATAGCTTCACATATTCTGTGTTTGCGAACGATAAACACCATATTCCAGGAGTAAATTCTCTGTATAGTATTGAAAATATACACAACAATTCACGGTTCGAATATTAAAGCAGGCCGTCAAGCCGTAGTC
>NW_027469673.1:0-79813 GCF_051020765.1 Lasioglossum baleicum
ATAACGCATAACGCATAACGCATAACGCATAACGCATAACGCATAACGCATAACGCATAACGCATAACGCATAACGCATAACGCATTACGCATAAAGCATAACGCATAACGCATAACGCATAACGCATAAGGCATAAGCATAACGCATAACGCATAACGCATAACGCATAACGCATAACGCATAACGCATAACGCGTAAGGCAAAACTCATAACGCATAACGCATAACGCATAACGCATAACGCATATGGCATAACGCATAATGCAAAAGTCATAACGCATAACGCATAACGCATAACGCATAACGCATAACGCATAACGCATAACGCATAACGCATAACGCATAACGCATAACGCATAACGCATAACGCATAACGCATAACGCATAACGCATAACGCATAACGCATAACGCATAACGCATAACGCATAACGCATAACGCATAACGCATAACGCATAACGCATAACGCATAACGCATAACGCATAACGCATAACGCATAACGCATAACGCATAACGCATAACGCATAACGCATAACGCATAACGCATAACGCGTAACGCAAAACTCATAACGCATAACGCATAACGTATAACGCATAACGCATAACGCATATGGCATAACGCATAATGCAAAAGTCATAACGCATAACGCATAACGCATAACGCATAACGCATATCGCATAACGCATAACGCATAACGCATAACGCATAACGCATAACGCATAACGCATAACGCATAACGTATAAACCGTAAGGCATAACGCATAGCCCATAACGCATAACGCATAACGCATAATGCAAAAGTCATAACGCATAACGCATAACGCATAACGCATAACGCATAACGCATAACGCATAACGCATAACGCATAACGCATAACGCATAACGCATAACGCATAACGCGTAACGCATAACGCATAACGCATAACGCATAACGCATAACGCATAACGCATAACGCATAACGCATAACGCATAACGCATAACGCATAAAGCATAACGCATAACGCATAACGCATAACGCATAACGCATAACGCATAACGCATAACGCATAACGCATAACGCATAACGCATAACGCATAACGCATAACGCATAACGCATAACGCATAACGCATAACGCATAACGCATAACGCATAACGCATAACGCATAACGCATAACGCATAACGCATAACGCATAACGCATAACGCATAACGCATAACGCATAACGCATAACGCATAACGCATAACGCATAACGCATAACGCATAACGCATAACGCATAACGCATAACGCATAACGCATAACGCATAACGCATAACGCATAACGCATAACGCATAACGCATAACGCATAACGCATAACGCATAACGCATAACGCATAACGCATAACGTATAAACCGTAAGGCATAACGCATAGCCCATAACGCATAACGCATAACGCATAATGCAAAAGTCATAACGCATAACGCATAACGCATAACGCATAACGCATAACGCATAACGCATAACGCATAACGCATAACGCATAACGCATAACGCATAACGCATAACGCATAACGCATAACGCATAACGCATAACGCATAACGCATAACGCATAACGCATAACGCATAACGCATAACGCACAACGCATAACGCATAACGCATAACGCATAACGCATAACGCATAACGCATAACGCATAACGCATAACGCATAACGCATAACGCATAACGCATAACGCATAACGCATAACGCATAACGCATAACGCATAACGCATAACGCATAACGCATAACGCATAACGCATAACGCATAACGCATAACGCATAACGCATAACGCATAACGCATAACGCATAACGCATAACGCATAACGCATAACGCATAACGCATAACGCATAACGCATAACGCATAACGCATAACGCATTACGCATAAAGCATAACGCATAACGCATAACGCATAACGCATAACGCATAACGCATAACGCATAACGCATAACGCATAACGCATAACGCATAACGCATAACGCATTACGCATAAAGCATAACGCATAACGCATAACGCATAACGCATAAGGCATAAGCATAACGCATAACGCATAACGCATAACGCATAACGCATAACGCATAACGCGTAAGGCAAAACTCATAACGCATAACGCATAACGCATAACGCATAACGCATATGGCATAACGCATAATGCAAAAGTCATAACGCATAACGCATAACGCATAACGCATAACGCATAACGCATAACGCATAACGCATAACGCATAACGCATAACGCATAACGCATAACGCATAACGCATAACGCATAACGCATAACGCATAACGCATAACGCATAACGCATAACGCATAACGCATAACGCATAACGCATAACGCATAACGCATAACGCATAACGCATAACGCATAACGCATAACGCATAACGCATAACGCGTAACGCAAAACTCATAACGCATAACGCATAACGCATAACGTATAACGCATAACGCATAACGCATATGGCATAACGCATAATGCAAAAGTCATAACGCATAACGCATAACGCATAACGCATAACGCATATCGCATAACGCATAACGCATAACGCATAACGCATAACGCATAACGCATAACGCATAACGCATAACGTATAAACCGTAAGGCATAACGCATAGCCCATAACGCATAACGCATAACGCATAATGCAAAAGTCATAACGCATAACGCATAACGCATAACGCATAACGCATAACGCATAACGCATAACGCATAACGCATAACGCATAACGTATAAACCGTAAGGCATAACGCATAGCCCATAACGCATAACGCATAACGCATAACGCATAACGCATAACGCATAACGCATAACGCATAACGCATAACGCATAACGCATAACGCATAACGCATAACGCATAACGCATAACGCATAACGCATAACGCATAACGCATAACGCATAACGCATAACGCATAACGCATAACGCATAACGCATAACGCATAACGCATAACGCATAACGCATAACGCATAACGCATAACGCATAACGCATAACGCATAATGCATAACGCATAACGCATAACGCATAACGCATAACGCATAACGCATAACGCATAACGCATGACGCATGACGCATAACGCATAACGCATAACGCATAACGCATAACGCATAACGCATAACGCATAACGCATAACGCATAACGCATAACGCATAACGCATAACGCATAACGTATAAACCGTAAGGCATAACGCATAGCCCATAACGCATAACGCATAACGCATAATGCAAAAGTCATAACGCATAACGCATAACGCATAACGCATAACGCAAAACGCATAACGCATAACGCATAACGCATAACGCATAACGCATAACGCATAACGCATAACGCATAACGCATAAGGCATAAGCATAACGCATAACGCATAACGCATAACGCATAACGCATAACGCATAACGCATAACGCATAACGCATAACGCATAACGCATAACGCATAACGCATAACGCATAACGCATAACGCATAACGCATAACGCATAACGCATAACGCATAACGCGTAACGCAAAACTCATAACGCATAACGCATAACGCATAACGTATAACGCATAACGCATAACGCATATGGCATAACGCATAATGCAAAAGTCATAACGCATAACGCATAACGCATAACGCATAACGCATATCGCATAACGCATAACGCATAACGCATAACGCATAACGCATAACGCATAACGCATAACGCATAACGTATAAACCGTAAGGCATAACGCATAGCCCATAACGCATAACGCATAACGCATAATGCAAAAGTCATAACGCATAACGCATAACGCATAACGCATAACGCATAACGCATAACGCATAACGCATAACGCATAACGCATAACGCATAACGCATAACGCATAACGTATAAACCGTAAGGCATAACGCATAGCCCATAACGCATTACGCATAACGCATAACGCATAACGCATAACGCATAACGCATAACGCATAACGCATAACGCATAACGCATAACGCATAACGCATAACGCATAACGCATAACGCATAACGCATAACGCATAACGCATAACGCATAACGCATAACGCATAATGCATAACGCATAACGCATAACGCATAACGCATAACGCATAACGCATAACGCATAACGCATGACGCATGACGCATAACGCATAACGCATAACGCATAACGCATAACGCATAACGCATAACGTATAAACCGTAAGGCATAACGCATAGCCCATAACGCATAACGCATAACGCATAATGCAAAAGTCATAACGCATAACGCATAACGCATAACGCATAACGCAAAACGCATAACGCATAACGCATAACGCATAACGCATAACGCATAACGCATAACGCATAACGCATAACGCATAACGCATAAGGCATAAGGCATAAGCATAACGCATAACGCATAACGCATAACGCATAACGCATAACGCATAACGCATAACGCATAACGCATAACGCATAACGCATAACGCATAACGCATAACGCATAACGCATAACGCATAACGCATAACGCATAACGCATAACGCATAACGCATAACGCATAACGCATAACGCATAACGCATAACGCATAACGCATAACGCATAACGCATAACGCATAACGCATAAAGCATAACGCATAATGCCTAACGCATAACGTACAACGCATAACGCATAACGCATAACGCATAACGCACAACGCATAACGCATAACGCATAACGCATAACGCATAACACATAACGCATAACGCATAACGCATAACGCATAACGCATAACGCATAACGCATAACGCATAACGCATAACGCATAACGCATAACGCATAACGCATAACGCATAACGCATAACGCATAACGCATAACGCATAACGCATAACGCATAACGCATAACGCACAACGCACAACGCATAACGCATAACGCATATCGCATAACGCATAACGCATAACGCATAACGCATAACGCATAACGCATAACGCATAACGCATAACGCATAACGCATAACGCATTACGCATAACGCATAACGCATAACGCATAACGCATAACGCATAAGGCATAAGCATAACGCATAACGCATAACGCATAACGCATAACGCATAACGCATAACGCATAACGCATAACGCATAACGCATAACGCATAACGCATAACGCATAACGCATAACGCATAACGCATAACGCATAACGCATAACGCATAACGCATAACGCATAACGCATAACGCATAACGCATAACGCATAACGCATAACGCATAACGCATAACGCATAACGCATAACGCATAACGCATAACGCATAACGCATAACGCATAACGCATAACGCATAACGCATAACGCATAACGCATAACGCATAACGCATTACGCATAACGCATAACGCATAACGCATAACGCATAACGCATAAGGCATAAGCATAACGCATAACGCATAACGCATAACGCATAACGCATAACGCATAACGCATAACGCATAACGCAAAACGCATAACGCATAACGCATAACGCATAACGCATAACGCATGACGCATAACGCATAACGCATAACGCATAACGCAAAACGCATAACGCATAACGCATAACGCATAACGCATAACGCATAACGCATAACGCATTACGCATAACGCATAACGCATAACGCATAACGCATAACGCATGACGCATGACGCATAACGCATAACGCATAACGCATAACGCATAACGCATAACGCATAACGCATAACGCATAACGCAAGAACGCATAACGCATAACGCATAACGCATGACGCACAACGCATAACGCATAACGCATAACGCATAACGCATAACGCATAACGCATAACGCATAACGCATAACGCATAACGCATAACGCATAACGCATAACGCATAACGCATAACGCATAACGCATAACGCATAACGCATAACGCATAACGAATAACGCAAAACCCATAACGCCTAAAGCATAACGCATAACCCATAACGCATAACGCATAACGCATAACGCATAACGCATAACGCATAACGCATAACGCATAACGCATAACGCATAACGCATTACGCATAACGCATAACGCATAACGCATAACGCATAACGCATAACGCATAACGCATAACGCATAACGCATAACGCATAACGCATAACGCATAAAGCATAACGCATAACGCATAACGCATAACGCATAACGCATAACGCATAACGCATAACGCATAACGCATAACGCATAACGCATAACGCATAACGCATAACGCATAACGCATAACGCATAACGCATAACGCATAACGCATGACGCATAACGCATAACGCATAAAGCATAACGCATAACGCATAACGCATAACGCATAACGCATAAAGCATAACGCATAATGCCTAACGCATAACGTACAACGCATAACGCATAACGCATAACGCATAACGCATAACGCATAACGCATAACGCATTACGCATAACGCAAAACCCATAACGCATAACGCATAACGCATAACGCATAACGCAAGAACGCATAACGCATAACGCATAACGCATAACGCATAACGCATAACGCATAACGCATAACGCATAGCGCATAACGCATAACGCATAACGCATAACGCATAACGCATAACGCATAACGCATAACGCATAACGCATAACGCATAACGCATAACGCATAACGCATAACGCATAACGCATAACGCATAACGCATAACGCATAACGCATAACGCATAACGCATAACGCATAACGCATAACGCATAACGCATAACGCATAACGCATAACGCATAACGCATAACGCATAACGCATAACGCATAACGCATAACGCATAACGCATAACGCATAACGCATAACGCATAACGCATAACGCATAACGCATAACGCATAACGCATAACGCATAAGGCATAAGCATAACGCATAACGCATAACGCATAACGCATAACGCATAACGCATAACGCATAACGCATAACGCATAACGCATAACGCATAACGCATAACGCATAACGCATAACGCATAACGCATAACGCATAACGCATAACGCATAACGCATAACGCATAACGCATAACGCATAACGCATAACGCATAACGCATAACGCATAACGCATAACGCATAACGCATAACGCATAACGCATAACGCATAACGCATAACGCATAACGCATAACGCATAACGCATAACGCATAACGCATAACGCATAACGCATAACGCATAACGCATAACGCATAACGCATAACGCATAACGCATAACGCATAACGCATGACGCATAACGCATAACGCATAAAGCATAACGCATAACGCATAACGCAGAACGCATAACGCATAACGCATAACGCATAACGCATAACGCATAACGCATAACGCATAACGCATAACGCATAACGCATAACGCATAACGCATAACGCATAACGCATAACGCATAACGCATAACGCATAACGCATAACGCATAACGCATAACGCATAACGCATAACGCATAACGCATAACGCATAACGCATAACGCATAACGCATAACGCATAACGCATAACGGATAACGCATAACGCATAACGCATAACGCATAACGCATGACGCATAACGCATAACGCATAACGCATAACGCATGACGCACAACGCATAACGCATAACGCATAACGCATAACGCATAATGCCTAACGCATAACGTACAACGCATAACGCATAACGCATAACGCATAACGCATAACGCATAACGCATAACGCATAACGCATAACGCATAACGCATAACGCATAACGCATAACGCATAACGCATAACGCATAACGCATAACGCATAACGCATAACGCATAACGCATAACGCATAACGCATAACGCATAACGCATAACGCATAACGCATAACGCATAACGCATAACGCATAACGGATAACGCATAACGCATAACGCATGACGCATAACGCATAACGCATAACGCATAACGCATAACGCATAACGCATAACGCATAACGCATAACGCATAACGCATAACGCATAACGCATAACGCATAACGCATAACGCATAACGCATAACGCATAACGCATAACGCATAACGCATAACGCATAAAGCATAACGCATAATGCCTAACGCATAACGCATAACGCATGACGCATGACGCATAACGCATAACGCATAACGCATAACGCATAACGCATAACGCATAACGCATAACGCATAACGCATAACGCATTACGCATAACGCATAACGCATAACGCATAACGCATAACGCATAACGCATAACGCATAACGCATAACGCATAACGCATAACGCATAACGCATAACGCATAACGCATAACGCATAACGCATAACGCATAACGCATAACGCATAACGGATAACGCATAACGCATAACGCATAACGCATAACGCATGACGCATAACGCATAACGCATAACGCATAACGCATGACGCACAACGCATAACGCATAACGCATAACGCATAACGCATAATGCCTAACGCATAACGTACAACGCATAACGCATAACGCATAACGCATAACGCATAACGCATAATGCCTAACGCATAACGTACAACGCATAACGCATAACGCATAACGCATAATGCCTAACGCATAACGTACAACGCATAACGCATAACGCATAACGCATTACGTATAACGCATAACCCATAACGCATAACGCATAACGCATAACGCATAACGCATAACGCATAACGCATAACGCATAACGCATAACGCATAACGCATAACGCATAACGCATAACGCATAACGCATAACGCATAACGCATAACGCATAACGCATAACGCATAATGCCTAACGCATAACGTACAACGCATAACGCATAACGCATAACGCATAACGCATAATGCCTAACGCATAACGTACAACGCATAACGCATAACGCATAACGCATAATGCCTAACGCATAACGTACAACGCATAACGCATAACGCATAACGCATTACGTATAACGCATAACCCATAACGCATAACGCATAACGCATAACGCATAACGCATAACGCATAACGCATAACGCATAACGCATAACGCATAACGCATAACGCATAACGCATAACGCATAACGCATAACGCATAACGCATAACGCATAACGCATAACGCATAACGCATAACGCATAACGCATAACGCATAACGCATAACGCATAACGCATAACGCATAACGCATAACGCATAACGCATAACGCATAACGCATAACGCATAACGCATAACGCATAACGCATAACGCATAACGCATAACGCATAACGCATAACGCATAACGCATAACGCATAACGCATAACGCATAACGCATAACGCATAACGCATAACGCATAACGCATAACGCATAACGCATAACGCATAACGCATAACGCATAACGCATAACGCATAACGCATAACGCATAACGCATAACGCATAATGCCTAACGCATAACGTACAACGCATAACGCATAACGCATAACGCAAAACCCATAACGCCTAACGCATAACGCATAACGCATAACGCACAACGCACAACGCATAACGCATAACGCATAACGCATAACGCATAACGCATAACGCATAACGCATAACGCATAACGCATAACGCATAACGCATAACGCATAACGCATAACGCATAACGCATAACGCATAACGCATAACGCATTACGCATAACGCATAACGCATAACGCATAACGCATAAGGCATAAGCATAACGCATAACGCATAACGCATAACGCATAACGCATAACGCATAACGCATAACGCATAACGCATAACGCATAACGCATAACGCATAACGCATAACGCATAACGCATAACGCATAACGCATGACGCATAACGCATAACGCATAACGCATAACGCATAACGCATAACGCATAACGCATTACGTATAACGCATAACCCATAACGCATAACGCATAACGCATAACGCATAACGCATAACGCATAACGCATAACGCATAACGCATAACGCATAACGCATAACGCATAACGCATAACGCATAACGCATAACGCATAACGCATAACGCATAATGCCTAACGCATAACGTACAACGCATAACGCATAACGCATAACGCATAACGCATAACGCATAATGCCTAACGCATAACGTACAACGCATAACGCATAACGCATAACGCATAACGCATAACGCATAACGCATAATGCCTAACGCATAACGTACAACGCATAACGCATAACGCATAACGCATTACGTATAACGCATAACCCATAACGCATAACGCATAACGCATAACGCATAACGCATAACGCATAACGCATAACGCATAACGCATAACGCATAACGCATAACGCATAACGCATAACGCATAACGCATAACGCATAACGCATAACGCATAACGCATAACGCATAACGCATAACGCATAACGCATAACGCATAACGCATAACGCATAACGCATAACGCATAACGCATAACGCATAACGCATAACGCATAACGCATAACGCATAACGCATAACGCATAACGCATAACGCATTACGCATAACGCATAACGCATAACGCATAACGCATAAGGCATAAGCGTAACGCATAACGCATAACGCATAACGCATAACGCATAACGCATAACGCATAACGCATAACGCATAACGCATAACGCATAACGCATAACGCATAACGCATAACGCATAACGCATAACGCATAACGCATAACGCATAACGCATAACGCATTACGCATAACGCAAAACCCATAACGCATAACGCATAACGCATAACGCATAACGCAAGAACGCATAACGCATAACGCATAACGCATAACGCATAACGCATAACGCATAACGCATAGCGCATAACGCATAACGCATAACGCATAACGCATAACGCATAACGCATAACGCATAACGCATAACGCATAACGCATAACGCATAACGCATAACGCATAACGCATAACGCATAACGCATAACGCATAACGCATAACGCATAACGCATAACGCATAACGCATAACGCATAACGCATAACGCATAACGCATAACGCATAACGCATAACGCATAACGCATAACGCATAACGCATAACGCATAACGCATAACGCATAACGCATAACGCATAACGCATAACGCATAACGCATAACGCATAACGCATAACGCATAACGCATAACGCATAACGCATAACGCATAACGCATAACGCATAACGCATAACGCATAACGCATAACGCATAACGCATAACGCATAACGCATAACGCATAACGCATAACGCATAACGCATAACGCATAACGCATAACGCATGACGCATAACGCATAACGCATAAAGCATAACGCATAACGCATAACGCAGAACGCATAACGCATAACGCATAACGCATAACGCATAACGCATAACGCATAACGCATAACGCATAACGCATAACGCATAACGCATAACGCATAACGCATAACGCATAACGCATAACGCATAACGCATAACGCATAACGCATAACGCATAACGCATAACGCATAACGCATAACGCATAACGCATAACGCATAACGCATAACGCATAACGCATAACGCATAACGCATAACGCATAACGCATAACGCATAACGCATAACGCATAACGCATAACGCATAACGCATAACGCACGACGCATGACGCACAACGCATAACGCATAACGCATAACGCATAACGCATAACGCATAACGCATAACGCATTACGCATAACGCATAACGCATAACGCATAACGCAGAACGCATAACGCATAACGCATAACGCATAACGCATAACGCATAACGCATAACGCATAACGCATAACGCATAACGCATAACGCATAACGCATAACGCATAACGCATAACGCATAACGCATAACGCATAACGGATAACGCATAACGCATAACGCATAACGCATAACGCATGACGCATAACGCATAACGCATAACGCATAACGCATGACGCACAACGCATAACGCATAACGCATAACGCATAACGCATAATGCCTAACGCATAACGTACAACGCATAACGCATAACGCATAACGCATAACGCATAACGCATAATGCCTAACGCATAACGTACAACGCATAACGCATAACGCATAACGCATAATGCCTAACGCATAACGTACAACGCATAACGCATAACGCATAACGCATTACGTATAACGCATAACCCATAACGCATAACGCATAACGCATAACGCATAACGCATAACGCATAACGCATAACGCATAACGCATAACGCATAACGCATAACGCATAACGCATAACGCATAACGCATAACGCATAACGCATAACGCATAACGCATAACGCATAATGCATAACGCATAACGCATAATGCCTAACGCATAACGTACAACGCATAACGCATAACGCATAACGCATAACGCATAACGCATAATGCCTAACGCATAACGTACAACGCATAACGCATAACGCATAACGCATAATGCCTAACGCATAACGTACAACGCATAACGCATAACGCATAACGCATTACGTATAACGCATAACCCATAACGCATAACGCATAACGCATAACGCATAACGCATAACGCATAACGCATAACGCATAACGCATAACGCATAACGCATAACGCATAACGCATAACGCATAACGCATAACGCATAACGCATGACGCATAACGCATAACGCATAACGCATAACGCATAACGCATAACGCATAACGCATTACGTATAACGCATAACCCATAACGCATAACGCATAACGCATAACGCATAACGCATAACGCATAACGCATAACGCATAACGCATAACGCATAACGCATAACGCATAACGCATAACGCATAACGCATAACGCATAACGCATAATGCCTAACGCATAACGTACAACGCATAACGCATAACGCATAACGCATAACGCATAACGCATAATGCCTAACGCATAACGTACAACGCATAACGCATAACGCATAACGCATAACGCATAACGCATAATGCCTAACGCATAACGTACAACGCATAACGCATAACGCATAACGCATTACGTATAACGCATAACCCATAACGCATAACGCATAACGCATAACGCATAACGCATAACGCATAACGCATAACGCATAACGCATAACGCATAACGCATAACGCATAACGCATAACGCATAACGCATAACGTATAACGCATAACGCATAACGCATAACGCATAACGCATAACGCATAACGCATAACGCATAACGCATAACGCATAACGCATAACGCATAACGCATAACGCATAACGCATAACGCATAACGCATTACGCATAACGCATAACGCATAACGCATAACGCATAAGGCATAAGCGTAACGCATAACGCATAACGCATAACGCATAACGCATAACGCATAACGCATAACGCATAACGCATAACGCATAACGCATAACGCATAACGCATAACGCATAACGCATAACGCATAACGCATAACGCATAACGCATAACGCATAACGCATTACGCATAACGCAAAACCCATAACGCATAACGCATAACGCATAACGCATAACGCAAGAACGCATAACGCATAACGCATAACGCATAACGCATAACGCATAACGCATAACGCATAGCGCATAACGCATAACGCATAACGCATAACGCATAACGCATAACGCATAACGCATAACGCATAACGCATAACGCATAACGCATAACGCATAACGCATAACGCATAACGCATAACGCATAACGCATAACGCATAACGCATAACGCATAACGCATAACGCATAACGCATAACGCATAACGCATAACGCATAACGCATAACGCATAACGCATAACGCATAACGCATAACGCATAACGCATAACGCATAACGCATAACGCATAACGCATAACGCATAACGCATAACGCATAACGCACGACGCATGACGCACAACGCATAACGCATAACGCATAACGCATAACGCATAACGCATAACGCATAACGCATTACGCATAACGCATAACGCATAACGCATAACGCAGAACGCATAACGCATAACGCATAACGCATAACGCATAACGCATAACGCATAACGCATAACGCATAACGCATAACGCATAACGCATAACGCATAACGCATAACGCATAACGCATAACGCATAACGCATAACGCATAACGCATAACGCATAACGGATAACGCATAACGCATAACGCATAACGCATAACGCATGACGCATAACGCATAACGCATAACGCATAACGCATGACGCACAACGCATAACGCATAACGCATAACGCATAACGCATAATGCCTAACGCATAACGTACAACGCATAACGCATAACGCATAACGCATAACGCATAACGCATAATGCCTAACGCATAACGTACAACGCATAACGCATAACGCATAACGCATAATGCCTAACGCATAACGTACAACGCATAACGCATAACGCATAACGCATTACGTATAACGCATAACCCATAACGCATAACGCATAACGCATAACGCATAACGCATAACGCATAACGCATAACGCATAACGCATAACGCATAACGCATAACGCATAACGCATAACGCATAACGCATAACGCATAACGCATAATGCATAACGCATAACGCATAATGCCTAACGCATAACGTACAACGCATAACGCATAACGCATAACGCATAACGCATAACGCATAATGCCTAACGCATAACGTACAACGCATAACGCATAACGCATAACGCATAATGCCTAACGCATAACGTACAACGCATAACGCATAACGCATAACGCATTACGTATAACGCATAACCCATAACGCATAACGCATAACGCATAACGCATAACGCATAACGCATAACGCATAACGCATAACGCATAACGCATAACGCATAACGCATAACGCATAACGCATAACGCATAACGCATAACGCATAACGCATAACGCATAACGCATAACGCATAACGCATAACGCATAACGCATAACGCATAACGCATAACGCATAACGCATAACGCATAACGCATAACGCATAACGCATAACGCATAACGCATAACGCATAACGCATAACGCATAACGCATAACGCATAACGCATAACGCATAACGCATAACGCATAACGCATAACGCATAACGCATAACGCATAACGCATAACGCATAACGCATAACGCATAACGCATAACGCATAACGCATAACGCATAACGCATAACGCATAACGCATAACGCATAACGCATAACGCATAACGCATAACGCATAACGCATAACGCATAACGCATAACGCATAATGCCTAACGCATAACGTACAACGCATAACGCATAACGCATAACGCAAAACCCATAACGCCTAACGCATAACGCATAACGCATAACGCACAACGCACAACGCATAACGCATAACGCATAACGCATAACGCATAACGCATAACGCATAACGCATAACGCATAACGCATAACGCATAACGCATAACGCATAACGCATAACGCATAACGCATAACGCATTACGCATAACGCATAACGCATAACGCATAACGCATAAGGCATAAGCATAACGCATAACGCATAACGCATAACGCATAACGCATAACGCATAACGCATAACGCATAACGCATAACGCATAACGCATAACGCATAACGCATAACGCATAACGCATAACGCATAACGCATAACGCATGACGCATAACGCATAACGCATAACGCATAACGCATAACGCATAACGCATAACGCATAACGCATTACGTATAACGCATAACCCATAACGCATAACGCATAACGCATAACGCATAACGCATAATGCCTAACGCATAACGTACAACGCATAACGCATAACGCATAACGCATAACGCATAACGCATAATGCCTAACGCATAACGTACAACGCATAACGTACAACGCATAACGCATAACGCATAACGCATAACGCATAACGCATAATGCCTAACGCATAACGTACAACGCATAACGCATAACGCATAACGCATAACGCATAACGCATAATGCCTAACGCATAACGTACAACGCATAACGCATAACGCATAACGCATTACGTATAACGCATAACGCATAACGCATAACGCATAACGCATAACGCATAACGCATAACGCATAACGCATAACGCATAACGCATAACGCATAACGCATAACGCATAACGCATAACGCATAACGCATAACGCATAACGCATAACGCATAACGCATAACGCATAACGCATAACGCATAACGCATAACGCATAACGCATAACGCATAACGCATAACGCATAACGCATAACGCATAACGCATAACGCATAACGCATTACGCATAACGCATAACGCATAACGCATAACGCATAAGGCATAAGCGTAACGCATAACGCATAACGCATAACGCATAACGCATAACGCATAACGCATAACGCATAACGCATAACGCATAACGCATAACGCATAACGCATAACGCATAACGCATAACGCATAACGCATAACGCATAACGCATAACGCATAACGCATAACGCATAACGCATAACGCATAACGCATAACGCATAACGCATAACGCATAACGCATAACGCATAACGCATAACGCATAACGCATAACGCATAACGCATAACGCATAACGCATAACGCATAACGCATAACGGATAACGCATAACGCATAACGCATAACGCATAACGCATGACGCATAACGCATAACGCATAACGCATAACGCATGACGCACAACGCATAACGCATAACGCATAACGCATAACGCATAATGCCTAACGCATAACGTACAACGCATAACGCATAACGCATAACGCATAACGCATAACGCATAACGCATAACGCATAACGCATAACGCATAACGCATAACGCATAACGCATAACGCATAACGCATAACGCATAACGCATAACGCATAACGCATAACGCATAACGCATAACGCATAACGCATAACGCATAACGCATAACGCATAACGCATAACGCATAACGCATAACGCATAACGCATAACGCATAACGGATAACGCATAACGCATAACGCATAACGCATGACGCATAACGCATAACGCATAACGCATAACGCATAACGCATAACGCATAACGCATAACGCATAACGCATAACGCATAACGCATAACGCATAACGCATAACGCATAACGCATAACGCATAACGCATAACGCGTAACGCATAACGCATAACGCATAAAGCATAACGCATAATGCCTAACGCATAACGCATAACGCATGACGCATGACGCATAACGCATAACGCATAACGCATAACGCATAACGCATAACGCATAACGCATAACGCATAACGCATAACGCATAACGCATAACGCATAACGCATAACGCATAACGCATAACGCATAACGCATAACGCATAACGCATAACGCATAACGCATAACGCATAACGCATAACGCATAACGCATAACGGATAACGCATAACGCATAACGCATAACGCATAACGCATGACGCATAACGCATAACGCATAACGCATAACGCATGACGCACAACGCATAACGCATAACGCATAACGCATAACGCATAATGCCTAACGCATAACGTACAACGCATAACGCATAACGCATAACGCATAACGCATAACGCATAACGCATAACGCATAACGCATAACGCATAACGCATAACGCATAACGCATAACGCATAACGCATAACGCATAACGCATAACGCATAACGCATAACGCATAACGCATAACGCATAACGCATAACGCATAACGCATAACGCATAACGCATAACGCATAACGCATAACGCATAACACATAACGGATAACGCATAACGCATAACGCATAACGCATGACGCATAACGCATAACGCATAACGCATAACGCATAACGCATAACGCATAACGCATAACGCATAACGCATAACGCATAACGCATAACGCATAACGCATAACGCATAACGCATAACGCATAACGCATAACGCATAACGCATAACGCATAACGCATAAAGCATAACGCATAATGCCTAACGCATAACGCATAACGCATGACGCATGACGCATAACGCATAACGCATAACGCATAACGCATAACGCATAACGCATAACGCATAACGCATTACGCATAACGCATAACGCATAACGCATAACGCATAACGCATAACGCATAACGCATAACGCATAACGCATAACGCATAACGCATAACGCATAACGCATAACGCATAACGCATAACGCATAACGCATAACGCATAACGGATAACGCATAACGCATAACGCATAACGCATAACGCATGACGCATAACGCATAACGCATAACGCATAACGCATGACGCACAACGCATAACGCATAACGCATAACGCATAACGCATAATGCCTAACGCATAACGTACAACGCATAACGCATAACGCATAACGCATAACGCATAACGCATAACGCATAATGCCTAACGCATAACGTACAACGCATAACGCATAACGCATAACGCATAATGCCTAACGCATAACGTACAACGCATAACGCATAACGCATAACGCATTACGTATAACGCATAACCCATAACGCATAACGCATAACGCATAACGCATAACGCATAACGCATAACGCATAACGCATAACGCATAACGCATAACGCATAACGCATAACGCATAACGCATAACGCATAACGCATAATGCATAACGCATAACGCATAACGCATAACGCATAACGCATAATGCCTAACGCATAACGTACAACGCATAACGCATAACGCATAACGCATAACGCATAATGCCTAACGCATAACGTACAACGCATAACGCATAACGCATAACGCATAATGCCTAACGCATAACGTACAACGCATAACGCATAACGCATAACGCATTACGTATAACGCATAACCCATAACGCATAACGCATAACGCATAACGCATAACGCATAACGCATAACGCATAACGCATAACGCATAACGCATAACGCATAACGCATAACGCATAACGCATAACGCATAACGCATAACGCATAACGCATAACGCATAACGCATAACGCATAACGCATAACGCATAACGCATAACGCATAACGCATAACGCATAACGCATAACGCATAACGCATAACGCATAACGCATAACGCATAACGCATAACGCATAACGCATAACGCATAACGCATAACGCATAACGCATAACGCATAACGCATAACGCATAACGCATAACGCATAACGCATAACGCATAACGCATAACGCATAACGCATAACGCATAACGCATAACGCATAACGCATAATGCCTAACGCATAACGTACAACGCATAACGCATAACGCATAACGCAAAACCCATAACGCCTAACGCATAACGCATAACGCATAACGCACAACGCACAACGCATAACGCATAACGCATAACGCATAACGCATAACGCATAACGCATAACGCATAACGCATAACGCATAACGCATAACGCATAACGCATAACGCATAACGCATAACGCATAACGCATAACGCATAACGCATAACGCATAACGCATTACGCATAACGCATAACGCATAACGCATAACGCATAAGGCATAAGCATAACGCATAACGCATAACGCATAACGCATAACGCATAACGCATAACGCATAACGCATAACGCATAACGCATAACGCATAACGCATAACGCATAACGCATGACGCATAACGCATAACGCATAACGCATAACGCATAACGCATAACGCATAACGCATTACGTATAACGCATAACCCATAACGCATAACGCATAACGCATAACGCATAACGCATAACGCATAACGCATAACGCATAACGCATAACGCATAACGCATAACGCATAACGCATAACGCATAACGCATAACGCATAACGCATAATGCCTAACGCATAACGTACAACGCATAACGCATAACGCATAACGCATAACGCATAACGCATAATGCCTAACGCATAACGTACAACGCATAACGCATAACGCATAACGCATAACGCATAACGCATAATGCCTAACGCATAACGTACAACGCATAACGCATAACGCATAACGCATTACGTATAACGCATAACCCATAACGCATAACGCATAACGCATAACGCATAACGCATAACGCATAACGCATAACGCATAACGCATAACGCATAACGCATAACGCATAACGCATAACGCATAACGCATAACGCATAACGCATAACGCATAACGCATAACGCATAACGCATAACGCATAACGCATAACGCATAACGCATAACGCATAACGCATAACGCATAACGCATAACGCATAACGCATAACGCATAACGCATAACGCATAACGCATAACGCATAACGCATAACGCATAACGCATTACGCATAACGCATAACGCATAACGCATAACGCATAAGGCATAAGCGTAACGCATAACGCATAACGCATAACGCATAACGCATAACGCATAACGCATAACGCATAACGCATAACGCATAACGCATAACGCATAACGCATAACGCATAACGCATAACGCATAACGCATAACGCATAACGCATAACGCATAACGCATTACGCATAACGCAAAACCCATAACGCATAACGCATAACGCATAACGCATAACGCAAGAACGCATAACGCATAACGCATAACGCATAACGCATAACGCATAACGCATAACGCATAGCGCATAACGCATAACGCATAACGCATAACGCATAACGCATAACGCATAACGCATAACGCATAACGCATAACGCATAACGCATAACGCATAACGCATAACGCATAACGCATAACGCATAACGCATAACGCATAACGCATAACGCATAACGCATAACGCATAACGCATAACGCATAACGCATAACGCATAACGCATAACGCATAACGCATAACGCATAACGCATAACGCATAACGCATAACGCATAACGCATAACGCATAACGCATAACGCATAACGCATAACGCATAACGCATAACGCATAACGCATAACGCATAACGCATAACGCATAACGCATAACGCATAACGCATAACGCATAACGCATAACGCATAACGCATAACGCATAACGCATAACGCATAACGCATAACGCATAACGCATAACGCATAACGCATAACGCATAACGCATAACGCATAACGCATAACGCATGACGCATAACGCATAACGCATAAAGCATAACGCATAACGCATAACGCAGAACGCATAACGCATAACGCATAACGCATAACGCATAACGCATAACGCATAACGCATAACGCATAACGCATAACGCATAACGCATAACGCATAACGCATAACGCATAACGCATAACGCATAACGCATAACGCATAACGCATAACGCATAACGCATAACGCATAACGCATAACGCATAACGCATAACGCATAACGCATAACGCATAACGCATAACGCATAACGCATAACGCATAACGCATAACGCATAACGCATAACGCATAACGCATAACGCATAACGCATAACGCATAACGCATAACGCACGACGCATGACGCACAACGCATAACGCATAACGCATAACGCATAACGCATAACGCATAACGCATAACGCATTACGCATAACGCATAACGCATAACGCATAACGCAGAACGCATAACGCATAACGCATAACGCATAACGCATAACGCATAACGCATAACGCATAACGCATAACGCATAACGCATAACGCATAACGCATAACGCATAACGCATAACGCATAACGCATAACGCATAACGCATAACGCATAACGGATAACGCATAACGCATAACGCATAACGCATAACGCATGACGCATAACGCATAACGCATAACGCATAACGCATGACGCACAACGCATAACGCATAACGCATAACGCATAACGCATAATGCCTAACGCATAACGTACAACGCATAACGCATAACGCATAACGCATAACGCATAACGCATAATGCCTAACGCATAACGTACAACGCATAACGCATAACGCATAACGCATAATGCCTAACGCATAACGTACAACGCATAACGCATAACGCATAACGCATTACGTATAACGCATAACCCATAACGCATAACGCATAACGCATAACGCATAACGCATAACGCATAACGCATAACGCATAACGCATAACGCATAACGCATAACGCATAACGCATAACGCATAACGCATAACGCATAACGCATAACGCATAATGCATAACGCATAACGCATAATGCCTAACGCATAACGTACAACGCATAACGCATAACGCATAACGCATAACGCATAACGCATAATGCCTAACGCATAACGTACAACGCATAACGCATAACGCATAACGCATAATGCCTAACGCATAACGTACAACGCATAACGCATAACGCATAACGCATTACGTATAACGCATAACCCATAACGCATAACGCATAACGCATAACGCATAACGCATAACGCATAACGCATAACGCATAACGCATAACGCATAACGCATAACGCATAACGCATAACGCATAACGCATAACGCATAACGCATAACGCATAACGCATAACGCATAACGCATAACGCATAACGCATAACGCATAACGCATAACGCATAACGCATAACGCATAACGCATAACGCATAACGCATAACGCATAACGCATAACGCATAACGCATAACGCATAACGCATAACGCATAACGCATAACGCATAACGCATAACGCATAACGCATAACGCATAACGCATAACGCATAACGCATAACGCATAACGCATAACGCATAACGCATAACGCATAACGCATAACGCATAACGCATAACGCATAACGCATAACGCATAACGCATAACGCATAACGCATAACGCATAACGCATAACGCATAACGCATAACGCATAACGCATAACGCATAACGCATAATGCCTAACGCATAACGTACAACGCATAACGCATAACGCATAACGCAAAACCCATAACGCCTAACGCATAACGCATAACGCACAACGCACAACGCACAACGCATAACGCATAACGCATAACGCATAACGCATAACGCATAACGCATAACGCATAACGCATAACGCATAACGCATAACGCATAACGCATAACGCATAACGCATAACGCATAACGCATAACGCATTACGCATAACGCATAACGCATAACGCATAACGCATAAGGCATAAGCATAACGCATAACGCATAACGCATAACGCATAACGCATAACGCATAACGCATAACGCATAACGCATAACGCATAACGCATAACGCATAACGCATAACGCATAACGCATAACGCATAACGCATGACGCATAACGCATAACGCATAACGCATAACGCATAACGCATAACGCATAACGCATAACGCATTACGTATAACGCATAACCCATAACGCATAACGCATAACGCATAACGCATAACGCATAACGCATAACGCATAACGCATAACGCATAACGCATAACGCATAACGCATAACGCATAACGCATAACGCATAACGCATAACGCATAACGCATAATGCCTAACGCATAACGTACAACGCATAACGCATAACGCATAACGCATAACGCATAACGCATAATGCCTAACGCATAACGTACAACGCATAACGCATAACGCATAACGCATAACGCATAACGCATAATGCCTAACGCATAACGTACAACGCATAACGCATAACGCATAACGCATTACGTATAACGCATAACGCATAACGCATAACGCATAACGCATAACGCATAACGCATAACGCATAACGCATAACGCATAACGCATAACGCATAACGCATAACGCATAACGCATAACGCATAACGCATAACGCATAACGCATAACGCATAACGCATAACGCATAACGCATAACGCATAACGCATAACGCATAACGCATAACGCATAACGCATAACGCATAACGCATAACGCATAACGCATAACGCATAACGCATTACGCATAACGCATAACGCATAACGCATAACGCATAAGGCATAAGCGTAACGCATAACGCATAACGCATAACGCATAACGCATAACGCATAACGCATAACGCATAACGCATAACGCATAACGCATAACGCATAACGCATAACGCATAACGCATAACGCATAACGCATAACGCATAACGCATAACGCATAACGCATAACGCATAACGCATAACGCATAACGCATAACGCATAACGCATAACGCATAACGCATAACGCATAACGCATAACGCATAACGCATAACGCATAACGCATAACGCATAACGCATAACGCATAACGCATAACGCATAACGCATAACGCATAACGCATAACGCATAACGCATAACGCATAACGCATAACGCATAACGCATAACGCATAACGCATAACGCATAACGCATAACGCATAACGCATAACGCATAACGCATAACGCATAACGCATAACGCATAACGCATAATGCCTAACGCATAACGTACAACGCATAACGCATAACGCATAACGCATAACGCAAAACCCATAACGCCTAACGCATAACGCATAACGCATAACGCACAACGCACAACGCATAACGCATAACGCATAACGCATAACGCATAACGCATAACGCATAACGCATAACGCATAACGCATAACGCATAACGCATAACGCATAACGCATAACGCATAACGCATTACGCATAACGCATAACGCATAACGCATAACGCATAAGGCATAAGCATAACGCATAACGCATAACGCATAACGCATAACGCATAACGCATAACGCATAACGCATAACGCATAACGCATAACGCATAACGCATGACGCATAACGCATAACGCATAACGCATAACGCATAACGCATAACGCATAACGCATAACGCATAACGCATAAGGCATAAGGCATAAGCGTAACGCATAACGCATAACGCATAACGCATAACGCATAACGCATAACGCATAACGCATAATGCATAACGCATAACGCATAACGCATAACGCATAACGCATAACGCATAACGCATAACGCATAACGCATAACGCATAACGCATAACGCATAACGCATAACGCATAACGCATAACGCATAACGCATAACGCATAACGCATAACGCATAACGCATAACGCATAACGCATAACGCATAACGCATTACGCATAACGCATAACGCATAACGCATAACGCATAAGGCATAAGCATAACGCATAACGCTTAACGCATAACGCATAACGCATAACGCATAACGCATAACGCATAACGCATAACGCATAACGCATAACGCATAACGCATAACGCATAACGCATGACGCATAACGCATAACGCATAACGCATAACGCATAACGCATAACGCATAACGCATAACGCATAACGCATAACGCATAACGCATAACGCATAACGCATAACGCATAACGCATAACGCATAACGCATAACGCATAACGCATAACGCATAACGCATAACGCATAACGCATAACGCATAACGCATAACGCATAACGCATAACGCATAACGCATAACGCATAACGCATAACGCATAAAGCATAACGCATAACGCATAACGCATAACGCATAACGCATAACTCATAATGCAAAAGTCATAACGCATAACGCATAACGCATAACGCATAACGCATAACGCATGACGCACAACGCATAACGCATAACGCATAACGCATAACGCATAACGCATAACGCATAACGCATAACGCATAACGCATAACGCATAACGCATAACGCATAACGCATAACGCATAACGCATAACGCATAACGCATAACGCATAACGCATAACGCATAACGCATAACGCATCACGCATAACGCATAACGCATAACGCATGACGCATGACGCATGACGCATAACGCATAACGCATAACGCATAACGCATAACGCATAACGCATAACGCATAACGCATAACGCATAACGCATAACGCATAAAGCATAACGCATAACGCATAACGCATAACGCATAACGCATAACGCACAACGCATAACGCATGACGCACAACGCATAACGCATAACGCATAACGCACAACGCATAACGCATGACGCACAACGCATGACGCACAACGCATAACGCATAACGCATAACGCATAACGCATAACGCATAACGCATAACGCATAACGCATAACGCATAACGCATTACGCATAACGCATAACGGATAACGCATAACGCATAACGCATAACGCATAACGCATAACGCATAACGCATAACGCATAACGCATAACGCATAACGCATAACGCATAACGCATAACGCATAACGCATGACGCATAACGCATAACGCATAACGCATAACGCATAACGCATAACGCATAACGCATAACGCATAACGCATAACGCATAACGCATAACGCATAACGCATAACGCATAACGCATAACGCATAACGCATAACGCATAACGCATAACGCATAACGCATAACGCATAACGCATAACGCATAACGCATAACGCATAACGCATAACGCATAACGCATAACGCATAACGCATAAAGCATAACGCATAACGCATAACGCATAACGCATAACGCATAACTCATAATGCAAAAGTCATAACGCATAACGCATAACGCATAACGCATAACGCATAACGCATGACGCACAACGCATAACGCATAACGCATAACGCATAACGCATAACGCATAACGCATAACGCATAACGCATAACGCATAACGCATAACGCATAACGCATAACGCATAACGCATAACGCATAACGCATAACGCATAACGCATAACGCATAACGCATAACGCATAACGCATAACGCATGACGCATGACGCATGACGCATAACGCATAACGCATAACGCATAACGCATAACGCATAACGCATAACGCATAACGCATAACGCATAACGCATAACGCATAACGCATAACGCATAACGCATAACGCATAACGCATAACGCATAACGCATAACGCATAAAGCATAACGCATAACGCATAACGCATAACGCATAACGCACAACGCATAACGCATGACGCACAACGCATAACGCATAACGCATAACGCACAACGCATAACGCATGACGCACAACGCATGACGCACAACGCATAACGCATAACGCATAACGCATAACGCATAACGCATAACGCATAACGCATAACGCATAACGCATAACGCATAACGCATTACGCATAACGCATAACGGATAACGCATAACGCATAACGCATAACGCATAACGCATAACGCATAACGCATAACGCATAACGCATAACGCATAACGCATAACGCATAACGCATAACGCATAACGCATAACGCATAACGCATAACGCATAACGCATAACGCATAACGCATAACGCATAACGCATAACGCATAACGCATAACGCATAACGCATAACGCATAACGCATAACGCATAACGCATAACGCATAACGCATAACGCATAAAGCATAACGTATAACGCATAACGCATAACGCATAACGCATAACTCATAATGCAAAAGTCATAACGCATAACGCATAACGCATAACGCATAACGCATAACGCATGACGCACAACGCATAACGCATAACGCATAACGCATAACGCATAACGCATAACGCATAACGCATAACGCATAACGCATAACGCATAACGCATAACGCATAACGCATAACGCATAACGCATAACGCATAACGCATAACGCATAACGCATAACGCATAACGCATAACGCATAACGCATAACGCATAACGCATAACGCATAACGCATAACGCATAACGCATAACGCATAACGCATAACGCATAACGCATAACGCATAACGCATAACGCATAACGCATGACGCATGACGCATGACGCATAACGCATAACGCATAACGCATAACGCATAACGCATAACGCATAACGCATAACGCATAACGCATAACGCATAACGCATAACGCATAACGCATAACGCATAACGCATAACGCATAACGCATAACGCATAACGCATAAAGCATAACGCATAACGCATAACGCATAACGCACAACGCATAACGCATGACGCACAACGCATAACGCATAACGCATAACGCACAACGCATAACGCATGACGCACAACGCATGACGCACAACGCATAACGCATAACGCATAACGCATAACGCATAACGCATAACGCATAACGCATAACGCATAACGCATAACGCATAACGCATAACGCATTACGCATAACGCATAACGGATAACGCATAACGCATAACGCATAACGCATAACGCATAACGCATAACGCATAACGCATAACGCATAACGCATAACGCATAACGCATAACGCATAACGCATAACGCATAACGCATAACGCATAACGCATAACGCATAACGCATAACGCATAACGCATAACGCATAACGCATAACGCATAACGCATAACGCATAACGCATAACGCATAACGCATAACGCATAACGCATAACGCATAACGCATAACGCATAACGCATAACGCATAACGCATAACGCATAACGCATAACGCATAACGCATAACGCATAACGCATAACGCATAACGCATAACGCATAACGCATAACGCATAACGCATAACGCATAACGCATAACGCATAACGCATAACGCATAACGCATAACGCATAACGCATAACGCATAACGCATAACGCATAACGCATAACGCATAACGCATAACGCATAACGCATAACGCATAACGCATAACGCATAACGCATAACGCATAACGCATAACGCATAACGCATAACGCATAACGCATAACGCATAACGCATAAAGCATAACGCATAACGCATAACGCATAACGCATAACGCATAACTCATAATGCAAAAGTCATAACGCATAACGCATAACGCATAACGCATAACGCATAACGCATGACGCACAACGCATAACGCATAACGCATAACGCATAACGCATAACGCATAACGCATAACGCATAACGCATAACGCATAACGCATAACGCATAACGCATAACGCATAACGCATAACGCATAACGCATAACGCATAACGCATAACGCATAACGCATAACGCATAACGCATAACGCATGACGCATGACGCATGACGCATAACGCATAACGCATAACGCATAACGCATAACGCATAACGCATAACGCATAACGCATAACGCATAACGCATAACGCATAACGCATAACGCATAACGCATAACGCATAACGCATAACGCATAACGCATAAAGCATAACGCATAACGCATAACGCATAACGCATAACGCACAACGCATAACGCATGACGCACAACGCATAACGCATAACGCATAACGCACAACGCATAACGCATGACGCACAACGCATGACGCACAACGCATAACGCATAACGCATAACGCATAACGCATAACGCATAACGCATAACGCATAACGCATAACGCATAACGCATAACGCATTACGCATAACGCATAACGGATAACGCATAACGCATAACGCATAACGCATAACGCATAACGCATAACGCATAACGCATAACGCATAACGCATAACGCATAACGCATAATGCCTAACGCATAACGTACAACGCATAACGCATAACGCATAACGCATAATGCCTAACGCATAACGTACAACGCATAACGCATAACGCATAACGCATTACGTATAACGCATAACCCATAACGCATAACGCATAACGCATAACGCATAACGCATAACGCATAACGCATAACGCATAACGCATAACGCATAACGCATAACGCATAACGCATAACGCATAACGCATAACGCATAACGCATAACGCATAACGCATAACGCATAACGCATAACGCATAACGCATAACGCATAATGCCTAACGCATAACGTACAACGCATAACGCATAACGCATAACGCATAACGCATAACGCATAATGCCTAACGCATAACGTACAACGCATAACGCATAACGCATAACGCATAACGCATAATGCCTAACGCATAACGTACAACGCATAACGCATAACGCATAACGCATTACGTATAACGCATAACCCATAACGCATAACGCATAACGCATAACGCATAACGCATAACGCATAACGCATAACGCATAACGCATAACGCATAACGCATAACGCATTACGCATAACGCATAACGCATAACGCATAAGGCATAAGCGTAACGCATAACGCATAACGCATAACGCATAACGCATAACGCATAACGCATAACGCATAACGCATAACGCATAACGCATAACGCATAACGCATAAAGCATAACGCATAACGCATAACGCATAACGCATAACGCATAACTCATAATGCAAAAGTGATAACGCATAACGCATAACGCATAACGCATAACGCATGACGCACAACGCATAACGCATAACGCATAACGCATAACGCATAACGCATAACGCATAACGCATAACGCATGACGCACAACGCATAACGCATAACGCATAACGCATAACGCATAACGCATAACGCATAACGCATAACGCATAACGCATTACGCATAACGCATAACGCATAAGGCATAAGCATAACGCATAACGCATAACGCATAACGCATAACGCATAACGCATAACGCATAACGCATAACGCATAACGCATAACGCATAACGCATAACGCATAACGCATTACGCATAACGCAAAACCCATAACGCATAACGCATAACGCATAACGCATAACGCAAGAACGCATAACGCATAACGCATAACGCATAACGCATAACGCATAACGTACAACGCATAACGCATAACGCATAACGCATAACGCATAACGCATAACGCATTACGCATAACGCAAAACCCATAACGCATAACGCATAACGCATAACGCATAACGCAAGAACGCATAACGCATAACGCATAACGCATGACGCATGACGCATAACGCATAACGCATAACGCATAACGCATAACGCATAACGCATAACGCATAACGCATAACGCATAACGCATAACGCATAACGCATAACGCATAACGCATAACGCATAACGCATAACGCATAACGCATAACGCATAACGCATAACGCATAACGCATAACGCATAACGCATAACGCATAACGCATGACGCATAACGCATAACGCATAAAGCATAACGCATAACGCATAACGCAGGACGCATAACGCATAACGCATAACGCATAACGCATAACGCATAACGCATAACGCATAACGCATAACGCATAACGCATAACGCATAACGCATAACGCATAACGCATAACGCATAACGCATAACGCATAACGCATGACGCATAACGCATAACGCATAAAGCATAACGCATAACGCATAACGCAGGACGCATAACGCATAACGCATAACGCATAACGCATAACGCATAACGCATAACGCATAACGCATAACGCATAACGCATAACGCATAACGCATAACGCATAACGCATAACGCATAACGCATAACGCATAACGCATAACGCATAACGCATAACGCATAACGCATAACGCATAACGCATAACGCATAACGCATAACGCATAACGCATAACGCATAACGCATGACGCACAACGCATAACGCATAACGCATAACGCATAACGCATAACGCATAACGCATAACGCATAACGCATTACGCATAACGCATAACGCATAACGCATAACGCATAACGCATAACGCATAACGCATAACGCATAACGCATAACGCATAACGCATAACGCATAACGCATAACGCATAACGCATAACGCATAACGCATAACGCATAACGCATAACGCATAACGCATAACGCATAACGCATAACGCATAACGCATAACGCATAACGCATAACGCATAACGGATAACGCATAACGCATAACGCATAACGCATGACGCATAACGCATAACGCATAACGCATAACGCATGACGCACAACGCATAACGCATAACGCATAACGCATAACGCATAATGCCTAACGCATAACGTACAACGCATAACGCATAACGCATAACGCATAACGCATAACGCATAACGCATAACGCATAACGCATAATGCCTAACGCATAACGTACAACGCATAACGCATAACGCATAACGCATAATGCCTAACGCATAACGTACAACGCATAACGCATAACGCATAACGCATTACGTATAACGCATAACCCATAACGCATAACGCATAACGCATAACGCATAACGCATAACGCATAACGCATAACGCATAACGCATAACGCATAACGCATAACGCATAACGCATAACGCATAACGCATAACGCATAACGCATAACGCATAACGCATAACGCATAACGCATAACGCATAACGCATAATGCCTAACGCATAACGTACAACGCATAACGCATAACGCATAACGCATAATGCCTAACGCATAACGTACAACGCATAACGCATAACGCATAACGCATAACGCATAATGCCTAACGCATAACGTACAACGCATAACGCATAACGCATAACGCATTACGTATAACGCATAACCCATAACGCATAACGCATAACGCATAACGCATAACGCATAACGCATAACGCATAACGCATAACGCATAACGCATAACGCATAACGCATAACGCATAACGCATTACGCATAACGCATAACGCATAACGCATAAGGCATAAGCGTAACGCATAACGCATAACGCATAACGCATAACGCATAACGCATAACGCATAACGCATAACGCATAACGCATAACGCATAACGCATAACGCATAAAGCATAACGCATAACGCATAACGCATAACGCATAACGCATAACTCATAATGCAAAAGTGATAACGCATAACGCATAACGCATAACGCATAACGCATGACGCACAACGCATAACGCATAACGCATAACGCATAACGCATAACGCATAACGCATAACGCATGACGCACAACGCATAACGCATAACGCATAACGCATAACGCATAACGCATAACGCATAACGCATAACGCATAACGCATTACGCATAACGCATAACGCATAAGGCATAAGCATAACGCATAACGCATAACGCATAACACATAACGCATAACGCATAACGCATAACGCATAACGCATAACGCATAACGCATAACGCATAACGCATAACGCATAACGCATAACGCATAACGCATAACGCATAACGCATAACGCATAACGCATAACGCATAACGCATAACGCATAACGCATAACGCATAACGCATAACGCATGACGCATAACGCATAACGCATAAAGCATAACGCATAACGCATAACGCAGGACGCATAACGCATAACGCATAACGCATAACGCATAACGCATAACGCATAACGCATAACGCATAACGCATAACGCATAACGCATAACGCATAACGCATAACGCATAACGCATAACGCATAACGCATAACGCATAACGCATGACGCATAACGCATAACGCATAAAGCATAACGCATAACGCATAACGCAGGACGCATAACGCATAACGCATAACGCATAACGCATAACGCATAACGCATAACGCATAACGCATAACGCATAACGCATAACGCATAACGCATAACGCATAACGCATAACGCATAACGCATAACGCATAACGCATAACGCATAACGCATAACGCATAACGCATAACGCATAACGCATAACGCATAACGCATAACGCATAACGCATAACGCATGACGCACAACGCATAACGCATAACGCATAACGCATAACGCATAACGCATAACGCATAACGCATAACGCATTACGCATAACGCATAACGCATAACGCATAACGCATAACGCATAACGCATAACGCATAACGCATAACGCATAACGCATAACGCATAACGCATAACGCATAACGCATAACGCATAACGCATAACGCATAACGCATAACGCATAACGCATAACGCATAACGCATAACGCATAACGCATAACGCATAACGCATAACGCATAACGCATAACGGATAACGCATAACGCATAACGCATAACGCATAACGCATAACGCATGACGCATAACGCATAACGCATAACGCATAACGCATGACGCACAACGCATAACGCATAACGCATAACGCATAATGCCTAACGCATAACGTACAACGCATAACGCATAACGCATAACGCATAACGCATAACGCATAACGCATAACGCATAACGCATAATGCCTAACGCATAACGTACAACGCATAACGCATAACGCATAACGCATAATGCCTAACGCATAACGTACAACGCATAACGCATAACGCATAACGCATTACGTATAACGCATAACCCATAACGCATAACGCATAACGCATAACGCATAACGCATAACGCATAACGCATAACGCATAACGCATAACGCATAACGCATAACGCATAACGCATAACGCATAACGCATAACGCATAACGCATAACGCATAACGCATAACGCATAACGCATAACGCATAACGCATAACGCATAACGCATAATGCCTAACGCATAACGTACAACGCATAACGCATAACGCATAACGCATAACGCATAACGCATAATGCCTAACGCATAACGTACAACGCATAACGCATAACGCATAACGCATAACGCATAATGCCTAACGCATAACGTACAACGCATAACGCATAACGCATAACGCATTACGTATAACGCATAACCCATAACGCATAACGCATAACGCATAACGCATAACGCATAACGCATAACGCATAACGCATAACGCATAACGCATAACGCATAACGCATAACGCATAACGCATTACGCATAACGCATAACGCATAACGCATAAGGCATAAGCGTAACGCATAACGCATAACGCATAACGCATAACGCATAACGCATAACGCATAACGCATAACGCATAACGCATAACGCATAACGCATAACGCATAACGCATAAAGCATAACGCATAACGCATAACGCATAACGCATAACGCATAACTCATAATGCAAAAGTGATAACGCATAACGCATAACGCATAACGCATAACGCATGACGCACAACGCATAACGCATAACGCATAACGCATAACGCATAACGCATAACGCATAACGCATGACGCACAACGCATAACGCATAACGCATAACGCATAACGCATAACGCATAACGCATAACGCATAACGCATAACGCATTACGCATAACGCATAACGCATAAGGCATAAGCATAACGCATAACGCATAACGCATAACACATAACGCATAACGCATAACGCATAACGCATAACGCATAACGCATAACGCATAACGCATAACGCATAACGCATAACGCATAACGCATAACGCATAACGCATAACGCATAACGCATAACGCATAACGCATAACGCATAACGCATAACGCATAACGCATAACGCATAACGCATAACGCATAACGCATAACGCATAATGCCTAACGCATAACGTACAACGCATAACGCATAACGCATAACGCATTACGTATAACGCATAACCCATAACGCATAACGCATAACGCATAACGCATAACGCATAACGCATAACGCATAACGCATAACGCATAACGCATAACGCATAACGCATAACGCATAACGCATAACGCATAACGCATAACGCATAACGCATAACGCATAACGCATAACGCATAACGCATAACGCATAAAGCATAACGCATAACGCATAACGCATAACGCATAACGCATAACTCATAATGCAAAAGTGATAACGCATAACGCATAACGCATAACGCATAACGCATAACGCATGACGCACAACGCATAACGCATAACTCATAACGCATAACGCATAACGCATAACGCATAACGCATAACGCATAACGCATAACGCATAACGCATTACGCATAACGCATAACGCATAAGGCATAAGCATAACGCATAACGCATAACGCATAACACATAACGCATAACGCATAACGCATAACGCATAACGCATAACGCATAACGCATAACGCATAACGCATAACGCATAACGCATAACGCATAACGCATAACGCATAACGCATAACGCATAACGCATAACGCATAACGCATAACGCATAACGCATAACGCATAACGCATAACGCATAACGCATAACGCATAACGCATAACGCATAACGCATAACGCATAACGCATAACGCATAACGCATAACGCATAACGCATAACGCATAACGCATAACGCATAACGCATAACGCATAACGCATAACGCATAACGCATAACGCATGACGCATAACGCATAACGCATAACGCATAACGCATAACGCATAACGCATGACGCATAACGCATAACGCATAACGCATAACGCATAACGCATAACGCATAACGCATAACGCATAACGCATAACGCATAACGCATAACGCATAAAGCATTACGCATAACGCATAACGCATAACGCATAACGCATAACGCATAACGCATAACTCATAATGCAAAAGTCATAACGCATAACGCATAACGCATAACGCATAACGCATAACGCATAACGCATGACGCACAACGCATAACGCATAACGCATAACGCATAACGCATAACGCATAACGCATAACGCATAACGCATAACGCATAACGCATTACGCATAACGCATAACGCATAACGCATAACGCATAACGCATAACGCATAACGCATAACGCATAACGCATAACGCATAACGCATAACGCATAACGCATAACGCATAACGCATAACGCATAACGCATAACGCATAACGCATAACGCATAACGCATAACGCATAACGCATAACGCATAACGCATAACGCATAACGCATAACGCATAACGCATAACGCATAACGCATAACGCATAACGCATAACGCATAACGCATAACGCATAACGCATAACGCATAACGCATAACGCATAACGCATAACGCATAACGCATAACGCATAACGCATAACGCATAACGCATAACGCATAACGCATAACGCATAACGCATAACGCATAACGCATAACGCATAACGCATAACGCATAACGCAAATAACGCTTAACGCATAACGCATAACGCATAACGCATAACGCATAACGCATAACGCATAACGCATAACGCATAACGCATAACGCATAACGCATAACGCATAGCGCATAATGCATAACGCATAACGCATAACGCATAACGCATAACGCATAACGCATAACGCATAACGCATAACGCCTAACGCATAACGCATAACGCATAACGCATAACGCATAACGCATAACGCATAACGAATAACGCATAACGCATAACGCATAACGCATAACACATAACGCATAACGCATAACCCATAACGCAAATATCGCTTAACGCAAAACGCATAACGCATAACGCATAACGCTTAACGCGTAACGCAAAACGCATAACGCATAACGCATAACGCATAACGCATAACGCATAACGCATAACGCATAACGCATAACGCATAACGCATAACGCATAACGCATAACGCATAACGCGTAACGCATAACGGATAACGC
Organism: Lasioglossum baleicum; assembly: GCF_051020765.1. Taxonomy (NCBI): domain Eukaryota; kingdom Metazoa; phylum Arthropoda; class Insecta; order Hymenoptera; family Halictidae; genus Lasioglossum; species Lasioglossum baleicum. The sequence continues at coordinate 36,687 of NW_027469673.1, forward strand.
ATAACGCATATGGCATAACGCATAATGCATAATGCAAAAGACATAACGCATAACGCATAACGCATAACGCATAACGCATAACGCATAACGCATAACGCATAACGCATAACGCATAACGCATAACGCATAACGCATAACGCATAACGCATAACGCATAACGCATAACGCATAACGCATAACGCATAACGCATAACGCATAACGCATAACGCATAACGCATAACGCATAACGCATAACGCATAACGCATAACGCATAACGCATAACGCATAACGCATAACGCATAACGCATAACGCATAACGCATAGCGCATAACGCATAACGCATAACGCATAACGCATAACGCATAACGCATAACGCATAACGCATAACGCATAACGCATAACGCATAACGCATAACGCATAACGCATAACGCATAACGCATAACGCATAACGCATAACGCATAACGCATAACGCATAACGCATAACGCATAGCGCATAACGCATAACGCATAACGCATAACGCATAACGCATAACGCATAACGCATAACGCATAACGCATAACTCATAATGCAAAAGTCATAACGCATAACGCATAACGCATAACGCATAACGCATAACGCATAACGCATGACGCACAACGCATAACGCATAACGCATAACGCATAACGCATAACGCATAACGCATAACGCATAACGCATAACGCATAACGCATAACGCATTACGCATAACGCATAACGCATAACGCATAACGCATAACGCATAACGCATAACGCATAACGCATAACGCATAACGCATAACGCATAACGCATAACGCATAACGCATAACGCATAACGCATAACGCATAACGCATAACGCATAACGCATAACGCATAACGCATAACGCATAACGCATAACGCATAACGCATAACGCATAACGCATAACGCATAACGCATAACGCATAACGCATAACGCATAACGCATAACGCATAACGCATAACGCATAACGCATAACGCATAACGCATAACGCATAACGCATAACGCATAACGCATAACGCATAACGCATAACGCATAACGCATAACGCATAACGCATAACGCATAACGCATAACGCATAACGCATAACGCATAACGCATAACGCATAACGCATAACGCATAACGCATAACGCATAACGCATAACGCATTACGCATAACGCATAACGCATAACGCATAACGCATAACGCATAACGCATAACGCATAACGCATAACGCATAACGCATAACGCATAACGCATAACGCATAACGCATAACGCATAACGCATAACGCATAACGCATAACGCATAACGCATAACGCATAACGCATAACGCATAACGCAAATAACGCTTAACGCATAACGCATAACGCATAACGCATAACGCATAACGCATAACGCATAACGCATAACGCATAACGCATAACGCATAACGCATAACGCATAACGCATAACGCATAGCGCATAATGCATAACGCATAACGCATAACGCATAACGCATAACGCATAACGCATAACGCATAACGCATAACGCATAACGCATAACGCATAACTCATAATGCAAAAGTCATAACGCATAACGCATAACGCATAACGCATAACGCATAACGCATAACGCATGACGCACAACGCATAACGCATAACGCATAACGCATAACGCATAACGCATAACGCATAACGCATAACGCATAACGCATAACGCATAACGCATTACGCATAACGCATAACGCATAACGCATAACGCATAACGCATAACGCATAACGCATTACGCATAACGCATAACGCATAACGCATAACGCATAACGCATAACGCATAACGCATAACGCATAACGCATAACGCATAACGCATAACGCATAACGCATAACGCATAACGCATAACGCATAACGCATAACGCATAACGCATAACGCATAACGCATAACGCATAACGCATAACGCATAACGCATAACGCATAACGCATAACGCATAACGCATAACGCATAACGCATAACGCATAACGCATAACGCATAACGCATAACGCATAACGCATAACGCATAACGCATAACGCATAACGCATAACGCATAACGCATAACGCATAACGCATAACGCATAACGCATAACGCATAACGCATAACGCATAACGCATAACGCATAACGCATAACGCATAACGCATAACGCATAACGCATAACGCATAACGCATAACGCATAACGCATAACGCATAACGCATAACGCATAACGCATAACGCATAACGCATAACGCATTACGCATAACGCATAACGCATAACGCATAACGCATAACGCATAACGCATAACGCATAACGCATAACGCATAACGCATAACGCATAACGCATAACGCATAACGCATAACGCATAACGCATAACGCATAACGCATAACCCATAACGCAAATATCGCTTAACGCAAAACGCATAACGCATAACGCATAACGCTTAACGCGTAACGCAAAACGCATAACGCATAACGCATAACGCATAACGCATAACGCATAACGCATAACGCATAACGCATAACGCATAACGCATAACGCATAACGCATAACGCATAACGCACAACGCACAACGCACAACGCACAACGCACAACGCACAACGCACAACGCACAACGCACAACGCACAACGCACAACGCACAACGCACAACGCACAACGCACAACGCACAACGCACAACGCACAACGCACAACGCACAACGCACAACGCACAACGCACAACGCACAACGCACAACGCACAACGCACAACGCACAACGCACAACGCACAACGCACAACGCACAACGCACAACGCACAACGCACAACGCACAACGCACAACGCACAACGCATAACGCACAACGCATAACGCATAACGCATAACGCATAACGCATAACGCATAACGCATAACGCATAACGCATAACGCATAACGCATAACGCATAACGCATAACGCAAATATCGCATAACGCTTAACGCGTAACGCAAAACGCATAACGCATAACGCATAACGCATAACGCACAACGCACAACGCACAACGCACAACGCACAACGCACAACGCACAACGCACAACGCACAACGCAAAACGCATAACGCATAACGCATAACGCATAACGCATAACGCATAACGCATAACGCATAACGCATAACGCATAACGCATAACGCATAACGCATAACGCATAACGCATAACGCATAACGCATAGCGCATAGCGCATAATGCATAACGCATAACGCATAACGCATAACGCATAACGCATAACGCATAACGCATAACGCATAACGCATAACGCATAACGCATAACGCATAACGCATAACGCATAACGCATAACGCATAACGCATAACGCATAACGCATAACGCGTAACGCAAAACTCATAACGCGTAACGCATAACGCGTAACGCATAACGCATAACGCATAACGCATAACGCATAACGCAAATAACGCTTAACGCATAACGCATAACGCATAACGCATAACGCATAACGCATAACGCATAACGCATAACGCATAACGCATAACGCATAACGCATAACGCATAACGCATAACGCATAACGCATAACGCATAACGCATAACGCATAACGCATAACGCATAACGCATAACGCATAACGCATAACGCATAACGCATAACGCATAACGCATAACGCATAACGCATAACGCATAACGCATAACGCATAACGCATAACGCATAACGCATAACGCATAACGCATAACGCATAACGCATAACGGATAACGCATAACGCATAACGCATAACGCATAACGCATGACGCATAACGCATAACGCATAACGCATAACGCATGACGCACAACGCATAACGCATAACGCATAACGCATAACGCATAATGCCTAACGCATAACGTACAACGCATAACGCATAACGCATAACGCATAACGCATAACGCATAATGCCTAACGCATAACGTACAACGCATAACGCATAACGCATAACGCATAATGCCTAACGCATAACGTACAACGCATAACGCATAACGCATAACGCATTACGTATAACGCATAACCCATAACGCATAACGCATAACGCATAACGCATAACGCATAACGCATAACGCATAACGCATAACGCATAACGCATAACGCATAACGCATAACGCATAACGCATAACGCATAACGCATAACGCATAACGCATAACGCATAACGCATAATGCCTAACGCATAACGTACAACGCATAACGCATAACGCATAACGCATAACGCATAACGCATAATGCCTAACGCATAACGTACAACGCATAACGCATAACGCATAACGCATAATGCCTAACGCATAACGTACAACGCATAACGCATAACGCATAACGCATTACGTATAACGCATAACCCATAACGCATAACGCATAACGCATAACGCATAACGCATAACGCATAACGCATAACGCATAACGCATAACGCATAACGCATAACGCATAACGCATAACGCATAACGCATAACGCATAACGCATAACGCATAACGCATAACGCATAACGCATAACGCATAACGCATAACGCATAACGCATAACGCATAACGCATAACGCATAACGCATAACGCATAACGCATAACGCATAACGCATAACGCATAACGCATAACGCATAACGCATAACGCATAACGCATAACGCATAACGCATAACGCATAACGCATAACGCATAACGCATAACGCATAACGCATAACGCATAACGCGTAACGCATAACGCATAACGCATAACGCATAACGCATAACGCATAACGCATAACGCATAACGCATAACGCATAACGCATAACGCATAACGCATAACGCATAACGCATAACGCATAACGCATAACGCATAACGCATAACGCATAACGCATAACGCATAACGCATAACGCATAACGCATAACGCATAACGCATAACGCATAACGCATAACGAATAACGCATAACGCATAACGCATAACGCATAACGCATAACGCATAACGCATAACGCATAACGCATAACGCATAACGCATAACGCATAACGCATAACGCATAACGCATAACGCATAACGCATAACGCATAACGCATAACGCATAACGCATAACGCATAACGCATAACGCATAACGCATAACGCATAACGCATAACGCATAACGCATAACGCATAATGCCTAACGCATAACGTACAACGCATAACGCATAACGCATAACGCAAAACCCATAACGCCTAACGCATAACGCATAACGCATAACGCACAACGCACAACGCATAACGCATAACGCATAACGCATAACGCATAACGCATAACGCATTACGCATAACGCATAACGCATAACGCATAACGCATAAGGCATAAGCATAACGCATAACGCATAACGCATAACGCATAACGCATAACGCATAACGCATAACGCATAACGCATAACGCATAACGCATAACGCATAACGCATAACGCATAACGCATAACGCATGACGCATAACGCATAACGCATAACGCATAACGCATAACGCATAACGCATAACGCATAACGCATTACGTATAACGCATAACCCATAACGCATAACGCATAACGCATAACGCATAACGCATAACGCATAACGCATAACGCATAACGCATAACGCATAACGCATAACGCATAACGCATAACGCATAACGCATAACGCATAACGCATAACGCATAACGCATAACGCATAACGCATAACGCATAACGCATAACGCATAACGCATAACGCATAACGCATAATGCCTAACGCATAACGTACAACGCATAACGCATAACGCATAACGCATAACGCATAACGCATAATGCCTAACGCATAACGTACAACGCATAACGCATAACGCATAACGCATAACGCATAACGCATAACGCATAATGCCTAACGCATAACGTACAACGCATAACGCATAACGCATAACGCATTACGTATAACGCATAACGCATAACGCATAACGCATAACGCATAACGCATAACGCATAACGCATAACGCATAACGCATAACGCATAACGCATAACGCATAACGCATAACGCATAACGCATAACGCATAACGCATAACGCATAACGCATAACGCATAACGCATAACGCATAACGCATAACGCATAACGCATAACGCATAACGCATAACGCATAACGCATAACGCATAACGCATAACGCATAACGCATTACGCATAACGCATAACGCATAACGCATAACGCATAAGGCATAAGCGTAACGCATAACGCATAACGCATAACGCATAACGCATAACGCATAACGCATAACGCATAACGCATAACGCATAACGCATAACGCATAACGCATAACGCATAACGCATAACGCATAACGCATAACGCATAACGCATAACGCATAACGCATAACGCATAACGCATAACGCATAACGCATAACGCATAACGCATAACGCATAACGCATAACGCATAACGCATAACGCATAACGCATAACGCATAACGCATAACGCATAACGCATAACGCATAACGCATAACGCATAACGCATAACGCATAACGCATAACGCATAACGCATAACGCATAACGCATAACGCATAACGCATAACGCATAACGCATAACGCATAACGCATAACGCATAACGCATAACGCATAACGCATAACGCATAATGCCTAACGCATAACGTACAACGCATAACGCATAACGCATAACGCATAACGCAAAACCCATAACGCCTAACGCATAACGCATAACGCATAACGCACAACGCACAACGCATAACGCATAACGCATAACGCATAACGCATAACGCATAACGCATAACGCATAACGCATAACGCATAACGCATAACGCATAACGCATAACGCATAACGCATAACGCATAACGCATAACGCATAACGCATAACGCATAACGCATAACGCATAACGCATAACGCATAACGCATAACGCATAACGCATAACGCATAACGCATAACGCATAACGCATAACGCATAACGCATAACGCATAACGCATAACGCATAACGCATAACGCATAACGCATAACGCATAACGCATAACGCATAACGCATAACGCATAACGCATAACGCATAACGCATAACGCATAACGCATAACGCATAATGCCTAACGCATAACGTACAACGCATAACGCATAACGCATAACGCAAAACCCATAACGCCTAACGCATAACGCATAACGCATAACGCACAACGCACAACGCATAACGCATAACGCATAACGCATAACGCATAACGCATAACGCATAACGCATAACGCATAACGCATAACGCATAACGCATAACGCATAACGCATAACGCATAACGCATAACGCATAACGCATTACGCATAACGCATAACGCATAACGCATAACGCATAAGGCATAAGCATAACGCATAACGCATAACGCATAACGCATAACGCATAACGCATAACGCATAACGCATAACGCATAACGCATAACGCATAACGCATAACGCATAACGCATAACGCATAACGCATAACGCATGACGCATAACGCATAACGCATAACGCATAACGCATAACGCATAACGCATAACGCATAACGCATAACGCATAACGCATAACGCATAACGCATAACGCATAACGCATAACGCATAACGCATAACGCATAACGCATAACGCATAACGCATAACGCATAACGCATAACGCATAACGCATAACGCATAACGCATAACGCATAACGCATAACGCATAACGCATAACGCATAACGCATAACGCATAACGCATAACGCATAACGCATAACGCATAACGCATAACGCATAACGCATAACGCATAACGCATAACGCATAACGCATAACGCATAACGCATAACGCATAACGCATAACGCATAACGCATAACGCATAACGCATAACGCATAACGCATAACGCATAACGCATAACGCATAACGCATAACGCATAACGCATAACGCATAACGCATAACGCATAACGCATAACGCATAACGCATAACGCATAACGCATAACGCATAACGCATAACGCATAACGCATAACGCATAACGCATAACGCATAACGCATAACGCATAACGCATAACGCATAACGGATAACGCATAACGCATAACGCATAACGCATGACGCATAACGCATAACGCATAACGCATAACGCATGACGCACAACGCATAACGCATAACGCATAACGCATAACGCATAATGCCTAACGCATAACGTACAACGCATAACGCATAACGCATAACGCATAACGCATAACGCATAACGCATAATGCCTAACGCATAACGTACAACGCATAACGCATAACGCATAACGCATAATGCCTAACGCATAACGTACAACGCATAACGCATAACGCATAACGCATTACGTATAACGCATAACCCATAACGCATAACGCATAACGCATAACGCATAACGCATAACGCATAACGCATAACGCATAACGCATAACGCATAACGCATAACGCATAACGCATAACGCATAACGCATAACGCATAACGCATAACGCATAACGCATAACGCATAACGCATAACGCATAACGCATAACGCATAACGCATAACGCATAACGCATAACGCATAACGCATAACGCATAACGCATAACGCATAACGCATAACGCATAACGCATAACGCATAACGCATAACGCATAACGCATAACGCATAACGCATAACGCATAACGCATAACGCATAACGCATAACGCATAACGCATAACGCATAACGCATAACGCATAACGCATAACGCATAACGCATAACGCATAACGCATAACGCATAACGCATTACGCATAACGCAAAACCCATAACGCATAACGCATAACGCATAACGCATAACGCAAGAACGCATAACGCATAACGCATAACGCATAACGCATAACGCATAACGTACAACGCATAACGCATAACGCATAACGCATAACGCATAACGCATAACGCATAACGCATTACGCATAACGCAAAACCCATAACGCATAACGCATAACGCATAACGCATAACGCAAGAACGCATAACGCATAACGCATAACGCATGACGCATGACGCATAACGCATAACGCATAACGCATAACGCATAACGCATAACGCATAACGCATAACGCATAACGCATAACGCATAACGCATAACGCATAACGCATAACGCATAACGCATAACGCATAACGCATAACGCATAACGCATAACGCATAACGCATAACGCATAACGCATAACGCATAACGCATAACGCATAACGCATAACGCATAACGCATAACGCATAACGCATAACGCATAACGCATAACGCATAACGCATAACGCATAACGCATAACGCATAACGCATAACGCATAACGCATAACGCATAACGCATAACGCATAACGCATAACGCATAACGCATAACGCATAACGCATAACGCATAACGCATAACGCATAACGCATAACGCATAACGCATAACGCATAACGCATAACGCATAACGCATAACGCATAACGGATAACGCATAACGCATAACGCATAACGCATGACGCATAACGCATAACGCATAACGCATAACGCATGACGCACAACGCATAACGCATAACGCATAACGCATAACGCATAATGCCTAACGCATAACGTACAACGCATAACGCATAACGCATAACGCATAACGCATAACGCATAACGCATAACGCATAATGCCTAACGCATAACGTACAACGCATAACGCATAACGCATAACGCATAATGCCTAACGCATAACGTACAACGCATAACGCATAACGCATAACGCATTACGTATAACGCATAACCCATAACGCATAACGCATAACGCATAACGCATAACGCATAACGCATAACGCATAACGCATAACGCATAACGCATAACGCATAACGCATAACGCATAACGCATAACGCATAACGCATAACGCATAACGCATAACGCATAACGCATAACGCATAACGCATAACGCATAACGCATAATGCCTAACGCATAACGTACAACGCATAACGCATAACGCATAACGCATAACGCATAACGCATAATGCCTAACGCATAACGTACAACGCATAACGCATAACGCATAACGCATAATGCCTAACGCATAACGTACAACGCATAACGCATAACGCATAACGCATTACGTATAACGCATAACCCATAACGCATAACGCATAACGCATAACGCATAACGCATAACGCATAACGCATAACGCATAACGCATAACGCATAACGCATAACGCATAACGCATTACGCATAACGCATAACGCATAACGCATAAGGCATAAGCGTAACGCATAACGCATAACGCATAACGCATAACGCATAACGCATAACGCATAACGCATAACGCATAACGCATAACGCATAACGCATAAAGCATAACGCATAACGCATAACGCATAACGCATAACGCATAACTCATAATGCAAAAGTGATAACGCATAACGCATAACGCATAACGCATAACGCATGACGCACAACGCATAACGCATAACGCATAACGCATAACGCATAACGCATAACGCATAACGCATAACGCATGACGCACAACGCATAACGCATAACGCATAACGCATAACGCATAACGCATAACGCATAACGCATAACGCATAACGCATAACGCATTACGCATAACGCATAACGCATAAGGCATAAGCATAACGCATAACGCATAACGCATAACACATAACGCATAACGCATAACGCATAACGCATAACGCATAACGCATAACGCATAACGCATAACGCATAACGCATAACGCATAACGCATAACGCATAACGCATAACGCATAACGCATAACGCATAACGCATAACGCATAACGCATAACGCATAACGCATAACGCATAACGCATAACGCATAACGCATAACGCATAACGCATAACGCATAACGCATAACGCATAACGCATAACGCATAACGCATAACGCATAACGCATAACGCATAACGCATAACGCATAACGCATAACGCATAACGCATAACGCATGACGCATAACGCATAACGCATAACGCATAACGCATAACGCATAACGCATGACGCATAACGCATAACGCATAACGCATAACGCATAACGCATAACGCATAACGCATAACGCATAACGCATAACGCATAACGCATAAAGCATTACGCATAACGCATAACGCATAACGCATAACGCATAACGCATAACGCATAACGCATAACGCATAACTCATAATGCAAAAGTCATAACGCATAACGCATAACGCATAACGCATAACGCATAACGCATAACGCATGACGCACAACGCATAACGCATAACGCATAACGCATAACGCATAACGCATAACGCATAACGCATAACGCATAACGCATTACGCATAACGCATAACGCATAACGCATAACGCATAACGCATAACGCATAACGCATAACGCATAACGCATAACGCATAACGCATAACGCATAACGCATAACGCATAACGCATAACGCATAACGCATAACGCATAACGCATAACGCATAACGCATAACGCATAACGCATAACGCATAACGCATAACGCATAACGCATAACGCATAACGCATAACGCATAACGCATAACGCATAACGCATAACGCATAACGCATAACGCATAACGCATAACGCATAACGCATAACGCATAACGCATAACGCATAACGCATAACGCATAACGCATAACGCATAACGCATAACGCATAACGCATAACGCATAACGCATAACGCATAACGCATAACGCATAACGCATAACGCATAACGCATAACGCATAACGCATAACGCATAACGCATAACGCATAACGCATAACGCATAACGCATAACGCATAACGCATAACGCATAACGCATAACGCATAACGCATAACGCATAACGCATAACGCATAACGCATTACGCATAACGCATAACGCATAACGCATAACGCATAACGCATAACGCATAACGCATAACGCATAACGCATAACGCATAACGCATAACGCATAACGCATAACGCATAACGCATAACGCATAACGCATAACGCATAACGCATAACGCATAACGCATAACGCATAACGCATAACGCATAACGCAAATAACGCTTAACGCATAACGCATAACGCATAACGCATAACGCATAACGCATAACGCATAACGCATAACGCATAACGCATAACGCATAACGCATAACGCATAACGCATAACGCATAGCGCATAACGCATAACGCATAACGCATAACGCATAACGCATAACGCATAACGCATAACGCATAACGCCTAACGCATAACGCATAACGCATAACGCATAACGCATAACGCATAACGCATAACGAATAACGCATAACGCATAACGCATAACGCATAACGCATAACGCATAACGCATAACCCATAACGCATAACGCATAACGCATAACGCATAACGCATAACGCATAACGCATAACGCATAGCGCATAACGCATAACGCATAACGCATAACGCATAACGCATAACGCATAACGCATAACGCATAACGCATAACGCATAACGCATAACGCATAACGCATAACGCATAACGCATAACGCATAACGCATAACGCATAACGCATAACGCATAACGCATAACGCATAACGCATAACGCATAGCGCATAACGCATAACGCATAACGCATAACGCATAACGCATAACGCATAACGCATAACGCATAACGCATAACGCATAACGCATAACGCATAACCCATAACGCAAATATCGCTTAACGCAAAACGCATAACGCATAACGCATAACGCTTAACGCGTAACGCAAAACGCATAACGCATAACGCATAACGCATAACGCATAACGCATAACGCATAACGCATAACGCATAACGCATAACGCATAACGCATAACGCATAACGCATAACGCACAACGCACAACGCACAACGCATAACGCACAACGCACAACGCACAACGCACAACGCACAACGCACAACGCACAACGCACAACGCACAACGCACAACGCACAACGCACAACGCACAACGCACAACGCACAACGCACAACGCACAACGCACAACGCACAACGCACAACGCACAACGCACAACGCACAACGCACAACGCACAACGCACAACGCACAACGCACAACGCACAACGCACAACGCACAACGCACAACGCACAACGCACAACGCACAACGCACAACGCACAACGCACAACGCACAACGCACAACGCACAACGCACAACGCACAACGCACAACGCACAACGCAGAACGCATAACGCATAACGCATAACGCATAACGCATAACGCATAACGCATAACGCATAACGCATAACGCATAACGCATAACGCATAACGCATAACGCATAACGCATAACGCATAACGCATAACGCATAGCGCATAATGCATAACGCATAACGCATAACGCATAACGCATAACGCATAACGCATAACGCATAACGCATAACGCATAACGCATAACGCATAACGCATAACGCATAACGCATAACGCATAACGCATAACGCATAACGCATAACGCATAACGCATAACGCATAACGCATAACGCATAGCGCATAACGCATAACGCATAACGCATAACGCATAACGCATAACGCATAACGCATAACGCATAACGCATAACGCATAACGCATAACGCATAACGCATAACGCATAACGCATAACGCATAACGCATAACGCATAACGCATAACGCATAACGCATAACGCATAACGCATAACGCATAACGCGTAACGCGTAACGCGTAACGCATAACCCATAACGCAAATAACGCTTAACGCAAAACGCATAACGCATAACGCATAACGCTTAACGCGTAACGCAAAACGCATAACGCATAACGCATAACGCATAACGCATAACGCATAACGCATAACGCATAACGCATAACGCATAACGCATAACGCATAACGCATAACGCATAACGCATAACGCATAACGCATAACGCATAACGCATAACGCATAACGCATAACGCATAACGCATAACGCATAACGCATAACGCATAACGCATAACGCATAACGCATAACGCATAACGCATAACGCATAACGCATAACGCATAACGCATAACGCATAACGCATAACGCAAAACGCATAACGCATAACGCATAACGCATAACGCATAACGCATAACGCATAACGCATAACGCATAACGCATAACGCATAATGCAAAAGTCATAACGCATAACGCATAACGCATAACGCATAACGCATAACGCATAACGCATAACGCATAACGCATAACGCATAACGCATAACGCATAACGCATAACGCATAACGCATAACGCATAACGCATAACGCATAACGCATAACGCATAACGCATAACGCATAACGCATAAAGTATAACGCATAATGCCTAACGCATAACGTACAACGCATAACGCATAACGCATAACGCATAACGCATAACGCATAACGCATAACGCATAACGCATAACGCATAACGCATAACGCATAACGCATAACGCATAACGCATAACGCATAACGCATAACGCATAACGCATAACGCATAACGCATAACGCATAACGCATAACGCATAACGCATAACGCATAACGCATAACGCATAACGCATAACGCATAACGCATAACGCATAACGCATAACGCATAACGCATAACGCATAACGCATAACGCATAACGCATAACGCATAACGCATAACGCATAACGCATAACGCATAACGCATAAGGCATAACGCATAACGCATAACGCATAACGCATAACGCATAACGCATAACGCATAACGCATAACGCATAACGCATAACGCATAACGCATAACGCATAACGCATAACGCATAACGCATAACGCATAACGCATAACGCATAACGCATAAGGCATAAGCATAACGCATAACGCATAACGCATAACGCATAACGCATAACGCATAACGCATAACGCATAACGCATAACGCATAACGCATAACGCATAACGCATAATGCATAACGCATAACGCATTACGCATAACGCAAAACCCATAACGCATGACGCATAACGCATAACGCATAACGCATAACGCATGACGCATAACGCATAACGCATAAAGCATAACGCATAACGCATAACGCATAACGCATAACGCATAACGCATAACGCATAACGCATAACGCATAACGCATAACGCATAACGCATAACGCATAACGCATAACGCATAACGCATAACGCATAACGCATAACGCATAACGCAAAACCCATAACGCCTAACGCATAACGCATAACGCATAACGCATAACGCATAACGCATAACGCATAACGCATAACGCATAACGCATTACGCATAACGCATCACGCATAACGCATAACGCATAACGCATAACGCATAACGCATAACGCATAACGCATAACGCATAACGCATAACGCATAACGCATAACGCATAACGCATAACGCATAACGCATAACGCATAAAGCATAACGCATAATGCCTAACGCATAACGTACAACGCATAACGCATAACGCATAACGCATAACGCATAACGCATAACGCATAACGCATAACGCATAACGCATAACGCATAACGCATAACGCATAACGCATAACGCATAACGCATAACGCATAACGCATAACGCATAACGCATAACGCATAACGCATAACGCATAACGCATAACGCGTAACGCAAAACTCATAACGCATAACGCAAAACCCATAACGCCTAACGCATAACGCATAACGCACAACGCACAACGCATAACGCATAACGCATAACGCATAACGCATAATGCATAACGCATTACGCATAACGCAAAACCCATAACGCATGACGCATAACGCATAACGCATAACGCATAACGCATAACGCATAACGCATAACGCATAACGCATAACGCATAACGCATAACGCATAACGCATAACGCATAACGCATAACGCATAACGCATAACGCATAACGCATAACGCATAACGCATAACGCATAACGCATAACGCATAACGCATAACGCATGACGCATAACGCATAACGCATAACGCATAACGCATAACGCATAACGCATAACGCATAACGCATAACGCATAACGCATAACGCATAACGCATAACGCATAACGCATAATGCAAAAGTCATAACGCATAACGCATAACGCATAACGCATAACGCATAACGCATAACGCATAACGCATAACGCATAACGCATAACGCATAACGCATAACGCATAACGCATAACGCATAACGCATAACGCATAACGCATAACGCATAACGCATAACGCATAACGCATAACGCATAACGAATAACGCATAACGCATAACGCATAACGCATAACGCATAACGCATAACGCATAACGCATAACGCATAACGCATAACGCATAAAGTATAACGCATAATGCCTAACGCATAACGTACAACGCATAACGCATAACGCATAACGCATAACGCATAACGCATAACGCATAACGCATAACGCATAACGCATAACGCATAACGCATAACGCATAACGCATAACGCATAACGCATAACGCGTAACGCAAAACTCATAACGCATAACGCAAAACCCATAACGCCTAACGCATAACGCATAACGCACAACGCACAACGCATAACGCATAACGCATAACGCATAACGCATAATGCATAACGCATTACGCATAACGCAAAACCCATAACGCATGACGCATAACGCATAACGCATAACGCATAACGCATAACGCATAACGCATAACGCATAACGCATAACGCATAACGCATAACGCATAACGCATAACGCATAACGCATAACGCATGACGCATAACGCATAACGCATAACGCATAACGCATAACGCATAACGCATAACGCATAACGCATAACGCATAACGCATAACGCATAACGCATAACGCATAACGCATAACGCATAACGCATAACGCATAACGCATAATGCAAAAGTCATAACGCATAACGCATAACGCATAACGCATAACGCATAACGCATAACGCATAACGCATAACGCATAACGCATAACGCATAACGCATAACGCATAACGCATAACGCATAACGCATAACGCATAACGCATAACGCATAACGCATAACGCATAACGCATAACGCATAACGCATAACGAATAACGCATAACGCATAACGCATAACGCATAACGCATAACGCATAACGCATAACGCATAACGCATAACGCATAAAGTATAACGCATAATGCCTAACGCATAACGTACAACGCATAACGCATAACGCATAACGCATAACGCATAACGCATAACGCATAACGCATAACGCATAACGCATAACGCATAACGCATAACGCATAACGCATAACGCATAACGCATAACGCATAACGCATAACGCATAACGCATAACGCATAACGCATAACGCATAACGCATAACGCATAACGCGTAACGCAAAACTCATAACGCATAACGCAAAACCCATAACGCCTAACGCATAACGCATAACGCACAACGCACAACGCATAACGCATAACGCATAACGCATAACGCATAATGCATAACGCATTACGCATAAAGCATAACGCATAACGCATAACGCATAACGCATAACGCATAACGCATAACGCATAACGCATAACGCATAACGCATAACGCATAACGCATAACGCACAACGCATAACGCATAACGCATAACGCATAACGCATAACGCATAACGCATAACGCATAACGCATAACGCATAACGCGTAACGCAAAACTCATAACGCATAACGCAAAACCCATAACGCCTAACGCATAACGCATAACGCACAACGAATAACGCATAACGCATAACGCATAACGCATAAGGATTAAGCATAACGCATAACGCATAACGCATAACGCATAACGCATAACGCATAACGCATAACGCATAACGCATAACGCATAATGCATAACGCATAACGCATTACGCATAACGCAAAACCCATAACGCATGACGCATAACGCATAACGCATAACGCATAACGCATAACGCATGACGCATAACGCATAACGCATAACGCATAACGCATAACGAATAACGCATAACGCATAACGCATAACGCATAACGCATAACGCATAACGCATAACGCATAACGCATAACGCATAACGCATAACGCATAACGAATAACGCATAACGCATAACGCATAACGCATAACGCATAACGCATAACGCATAACGCATAACGCATAACGCATAACGCATAACGCATAATGCCTAACGCATAACGTACAACGCATAACGCATAACGCATAACGCATAACGCATAACGCATAACGCATAACGCATAACGCATAACGCATAACGCGTAACGCAAAACTCATAACGCATAACGCAAAACCCATAACGCCTAACGCATAACGCATAACGCACAACGCACAACGCATAACGCATAACGCATAACGCATAACGCATAATGCATAACGCATTACGCATAACGCAAAACCCATAACGCATGACGCATAACGCATAACGCATAACGCATAACGCATAACGCATAACGCATAACGCATAACGCATAACGCATAACGCATAACGCATAACGCATAACGCATAACGCATAACGCATAACGCATAACGCATAACGCATAACGCATGACGCACAACGCATAACGCATAACGCATAACGCATAACGCATAACGCATAACGCATAACGCATAACGCATAACGCATAACGCATAACGCATAACGCATAACGCATAACGCATAACGCATAACGCATTACGCATAACGCATAACGCATAACGCATAAGGCATAAGCACAACGCATAACGCATAACGCATATGGCATAACGCATAATGCAAAAGTCATAACGCATAACGCATAACGCATAACGCATAACGCATAACGCATAACGCATAACGCATAACGCATAACGCATAACGCATAACGCATAACGCATAACGCATAACGCATAACGCATAACGCATAACGCATAACGCATAACGCATAACGCATAACGCATAACGCATAACGCATAACGCATGACGCACAACGCATAACGCATAACGCATAACGCATAACGCATAACGCATAACGCATAACGCATAACGCATAACGCATAACGCATAACGCATAACGCATAACGCATAATGCATAACGCATTACGCATAACGCAAAACCCATAACGCATGACGCATAACGCATAACGCATAACGCATAACGCATAACGCATAACGCATAACGCATAACGCATAACGCATAACGCATAACGCATAACGCATAACGCATAACGCATAACGCATGACGCATAACGCATAACGCATAACGCATAACGCATAACGCATAACGCATAACGCATAACGCATAACGCATAACGCATAACGCATAACGCATAACGCATAACGCATAACGCATAACGCATAACGCATAACGCATAATGCAAAAGTCATAACGCATAACGCATAACGCATAACGCATAACGCATAACGCATAACGCATAACGCATAACGCATAACGCATAACGCATAACGCATAACGCATAACGCATAACGCATAACGCATAACGCATAACGCATAACGCATAACGCATAACGCATAACGCATAACGCATAACGCATAACGAATAACGCATAACGCATAACGCATAACGCATAACGCATAACGCATAACGCATAACGCATAACGCATAACGCATAAAGTATAACGCATAATGCCTAACGCATAACGTACAACGCATAACGCATAACGCATAACGCATAACGCATAACGCATAACGCATAACGCATAACGCATAACGCATAACGCATAACGCATAACGCATAACGCATAACGCATAACGCATAACGCATAACGCATAACGCATAACGCATAACGCATAACGCATAACGCATAACGCATAACGCATAACGCGTAACGCAAAACTCATAACGCATAACGCAAAACCCATAACGCCTAACGCATAACGCATAACGCACAACGCACAACGCATAACGCATAACGCATAACGCATAACGCATAATGCATAACGCATTACGCATAAAGCATAACGCATAACGCATAACGCATAACGCATAACGCATAACGCATAACGCATAACGCATAACGCATAACGCATAACGCATAACGCATAACGCACAACGCATAACGCATAACGCATAACGCATAACGCATAACGCATAACGCATAACGCATAACGCATAACGCATAACGCGTAACGCAAAACTCATAACGCATAACGCAAAACCCATAACGCCTAACGCATAACGCATAACGCACAACGAATAACGCATAACGCATAACGCATAACGCATAAGGATTAAGCATAACGCATAACGCATAACGCATAACGCATAACGCATAACGCATAACGCATAACGCATAACGCATAACGCATAATGCATAACGCATAACGCATTACGCATAACGCAAAACCCATAACGCATGACGCATAACGCATAACGCATAACGCATAACGCATAACGCATGACGCATAACGCATAACGCATAACGCATAACGCATAACGAATAACGCATAACGCATAACGCATAACGCATAACGCATAACGCATAACGCATAACGCATAACGCATAACGCATAACGCATAACGCATAACGAATAACGCATAACGCATAACGCATAACGCATAACGCATAACGCATAACGCATAACGCATAACGCATAACGCATAACGCATAACGCATAATGCCTAACGCATAACGTACAACGCATAACGCATAACGCATAACGCATAACGCATAACGCATAACGCATAACGCATAACGCATAACGCATAACGCGTAACGCAAAACTCATAACGCATAACGCAAAACCCATAACGCCTAACGCATAACGCATAACGCACAACGCACAACGCATAACGCATAACGCATAACGCATAACGCATAATGCATAACGCATTACGCATAACGCAAAACCCATAACGCATGACGCATAACGCATAACGCATAACGCATAACGCATAACGCATAACGCATAACGCATAACGCATAACGCATAACGCATAACGCATAACGCATAACGCATAACGCATAACGCATAACGCATAACGCATAACGCATAACGCATGACGCACAACGCATAACGCATAACGCATAACGCATAACGCATAACGCATAACGCATAACGCATAACGCATAACGCATAACGCATAACGCATAACGCATAACGCATAACGCATAACGCATAACGCATTACGCATAACGCATAACGCATAACGCATAAGGCATAAGCACAACGCATAACGCATAACGCATATGGCATAACGCATAATGCAAAAGTCATAACGCATAACGCATAACGCATAACGCATAACGCATAACGCATAACGCATAACGCATAACGCATAACGCATAACGCATAACGCATAACGCATAACGCATAACGCATAACGCATAACGCATAACGCATAACGCATAACGCATAACGCATAACGCATAACGCATAACGCATAACGCATAACGCATAACGCATAACGCATAACGCATAACGCATAACGCATAACGCATAACGCATAACGCATAACGCATAACGCATAACGCATAACGCATAACGCATAACGCATAACGCATAACGCATAACGCATAACGCATAACGCATAACGCATAACGCATAACGCATAACGCATAACGCATAACGCATAACGCATAACGCATAACGCATAACGCATAACGCATAACGCATAACGCATAACGCATAACGCATAACGCATAACGCATAACGCATAACGCATAACGCATAACGCATAACGCATAACGCATAACGCATAACGCATAACGCATAACGCATAACGCATAACGCATAACGCATAACGCATAACGCATAACGCATAACGCATAACGCATAACGCATAACGCATAACGCATAACGCATAACTCATAACGCATAACGCATAACGCATTACGCATAACGCAAAACCCATAACGCCTAACGCATAACGCATAACGCATAACGCATAACGCATAACGCATAACGCATAACGCATAACGCATAACGCATAACGCATAACGCATAACGCATAACGCATTACGCATAACGCATAACGCATAACGCATAACGCATAAGGCATAAGCATAACGCATAACGCATAACGCATAACGCATAACGCATAACGCATAACGCATAACGCATAACGCATAATGCATAACGCATAACGCATTACGCATAACGCAAAACCCATAACGCATGACGCATAACGCATAACGCATAACGCATAACGCATAACGCATAACGCATAACGCATAACGCATAACGCATTACGCATAACGCATAACGCATTACGCATAACGCAAAACCCATAACGCATGACGCATAACGCATAACGAATAACGC
Organism: Lasioglossum baleicum; assembly: GCF_051020765.1. Classification (NCBI taxonomy): domain Eukaryota; kingdom Metazoa; phylum Arthropoda; class Insecta; order Hymenoptera; family Halictidae; genus Lasioglossum; species Lasioglossum baleicum. The sequence goes on from NW_027469673.1 coordinate 58,658, forward strand.
ATAACGCATAACGCATAACGCATAACGCATAACGCATAACGCATAACGCATAACGCATAACGCATAACGCATTACGCATAACGCATAACGCATAACGCATAACGCATAACGCATAACGCATAACGCATAACGCATAACGCATAACGCATAACGCATAACGCATAACGCATAACGCGTAACGCATAACGCATAACGCCTAACGCATAACGCATAACGCATAACGCATAACGCATAACGCATAACGCATAACGCATAACGCATAACGCATATCGCATAACGCATAACGCATAACGCATAACGCATAACGCATAACGCATAACGCATAACGCATAACGCATGACGCATAACGCATAACGCATAACGCATAACGCATAACGCATAACGCATAACGCATAACGCATAACGCATAACGCATAACGCATAACGCATAACGCATAACGCATAACGCATAACGCATAACGCATAACGCATAACGCATAACGCATAACGCATAACGCATAACGCATAACGCATAACGCATAACGCATAACGCATAACGCATAACGCATAACGCATAACGCATAACGCATAACGCATAACGCATAACGCATAACGCATAACGCATTACGCATAACGCAAAACCCATAACGCCTAACGCATAACGCATAACGCATAACGCATAACGCATAACGCATAACGCATAACGCATAACGCATAACGCATAACGCATAACGCATAACGCATAACGCATAACGCATAACGCATAACGCATAACGCATTACGCATAACGCATAACGCATAACGCATAACGCATAACGCATAACGCATAACGCATAACGCATAACGCATAACGCATAACGCATAACGCATAATGCAAAAGTCATAACGCATAACGCATAACGCATAACGCATAACGCATAACGCATAACGCATAACGCATAACGCATAACGCATAACGCATAACGCATAACGCATAACGCATAACGCATAACGCATAACGCATAACGCATAACGCATAACGCATAACGCATAACGCATAACGCATAACGCATAACGCATAACGCATAACGCATAACGCATAACGCATAACGCATAACGCATAACGCATAACGCATAACGCATAACGCATAACGCATAATGCAAAAGTCATAACGCATAACGCATAACGCATAACGCATAACGCATAACGCATAACGCATAACGCATAACGCATAACGCATGACGCACAACGCATAACGCATAACGCATAACGCATAACGCATAACGCATAACGCATAACTCATAACGCATAATGCATTACGCATAACGCATAACGCATAACGCATAAGGCATAAGCATAACGCATAACGCATAACGCATATGGCATAACGCATAATGCAAAAGTCATAACGCATAACGCATAAGGCATAAGCATAACGCATATCGCATAACGCACAACGCATAACGCATAACGCATAACGCATAACGCATAACGCATAACGCATAACGCATGACGCATAACGCATAACGCATAACGCATAACGCATAACGCATAACGCATAACGCATAACGCATAACGCATAACGCATAACGCATAACGCATAACGCATAACGCATAACGCATAACGCATAACGCATAACGCATAACGCATAACGCATAACGCATTACGCATTACGCATAACGCAAAACCCATAGCGCCTAACGCATAACGCATAACGCGTAACGCATAACGCATAACGCATAACGCATAACGCATAACGCATAACGCATAACGCATAACGCATAACGCATAACGCATGACGCACAACGCATAACGCATAACGCATAACGCATAACGCATAACGCATAACGCATAACGCATAACGCATAACGCATAACGCATAACGCATAACGCATTACGCATAACGCATAACGCATAACGCATAACGCATAACGCATAACGCATAACGCATAACGCATAACGCATAACGCATAACGCATAACGCATAAGGCATAACGCATAACGCATAACGCATAAAGCATAACGCATAATGCCTAACGCATAACGTACAACGCATAACGCATAACGCATAACGCATAACGCATAACGCATAACGCATAACGCATAACGCATAACGCATAACGCATAACGCATAACGCATAACGCATAACGCATAACGCATAACGCATAACGCATAACGCATAACGCATAACGCATAACGCATAACGCATAACGCATAACGCGTAACGCAAAACTCATAACGCATAACGCAAAACCCATAACGCCTAACGCATAACGCATAACGCACAACGCACAAGGCATAACGCATAACGCATAACGCATAACGCATAATGCATAACGCATTACGCATAACGCAAAACCCATAACGCATGACGCATAACGCATAACGCATAACGCATAACGCATAACGCATAACGCATAACGCATAACGCATAACGCATAACGCATAACGCATAACGCATAACGCATAACGCATAACGCATAACGCATAACGCATAACGCATAACGCATAACGCATAACGCAAAACCCATAACGCATGACGCATAACGCATAACGCATAACGCATAACGCATAACGCATAACGCATAACGCATAACGCATAACGCATAACGCATAACGCATAACGCATAACGCATAACGCATAACGCATAACGCATAACGCATAACGCATAACGCATAACGCATAACGCATAACGCATAACGCATAACGCATAACGCATAACGCATAACGCATAACGCATAACGCATAACGCATAACGCATAACGCATAACGCATAACGCATAACGCATGACGCACAACGCATAACGCATAACGCATAACGCATAACGCATAACGCATAACGCATAACGCATAACGCATTACGCATAACGCATAACGCATAACGCATAAGGCATAAGCATAACGCATAACGCATAACGCATATGGCATAACGCATAATGCAAAAGTCATAACGCATAACGCATAACGCATAACGCATAACGCATAACGCATAACGCATAACGCATAACGCATAACGCATAACGCATAACGCATAACGCATAACGCATAACGCATAACGCATAACGCATAACGCATAACGCATAACGCATAACGCATAACGCATAACGCATAACGCATAACGCATAACGCATAACGCATAACGCATAACGCATAACGCATAACGCATAACGCATTACGCATAACGCAAAACCCATAACGCCTAACGCATAACGCATAACGCATAACGCATAACGCAGAACGAATAACGCATAACGCATAACGCATAACGCATAACGCATAACGCATAACGCATAACGCATAACGCATAACGCATAACGCATAACGCATAACGCATAACGCATAACGCATAACGCATAACGCATAACGCATAACGCATAACGCATAACGCATAACGCATAACGCATAACGCATAACGCATAACGCATAACGCATAACGCATAACGCATAACGCATAACGCATAACGCATGACGCATAACGCATAACGCATAACGCATGACGCACAACGCATAACGCATAACGCATAACGCATAACGCATAACGCATAACGCATAACGCATAACGCATAACGCATAACGCATAACGCATAACGCATAACGCATAACGCATAACGCATAACGCATAACGCATAACGCATAACGCATAACGCATAACGCATAACGCATAACGCATAACGCATAACGCATAACGCATAACGCATAACGCATAACGCATAACGCATAACGCATAACGCATAACGCATAACGCATAACGCATAACGCATAACGCATAACGCATAACGCATAACGCATAACGCATAACGCATAACGCATAACGCATAACGCATAACGCATAAAGCATAACGCATAACGCATAACGCATAACGCATTACGCATAACGCAAAACCCATAACGCATGACGCATAACGCATAACGCATAACGCATAACGCATAACGCATAACGCATAACGCATAACGCATAACGCATAACGCATAACGCATAACGCATAACGCATAACGCATAACGCATAACGCATAACGCATAACGCATAACGCATAACGCATAACGCATAACGCATAACGCATAACGCATAACGCATAACGCATAAGGCATAACGCATAACGCATAACGCATAACGCATAACGCATAACGCATAACGCATAACGCATAACGCATGACGCACAACGCATAACGCATAACGCATAACGCATAACGCATAACGCATAACGCATAACGCATAACGCATTACGCATAACGCATAACGCATAACGCATAAGGCATAAGCATAACGCATAACGCATAACGCATAACGCATAACGCATAACGCATAACGCATAACGTATAACGCATAACGCATAACGCATAACGCATAACGCATAACGCATAACGAATAACGCATAACGCATAACGCATAACGCATAACGCATAACGCATAACGCATAACGCATAACGCATAACGCATAACGCATAACGCATAACGCATAACGCATAAAGCATAACGCATAATGCCTAACGCATAACGTACAACGCATAACGCATAACGCATAACGCATAACGCATAACGCATAACGCATAACGCATAACGCATAACGCATAACGCGTAACGCAAAACTCATAACGCATAACGCAAAACCCATAACGCCTAACGCATAACGCATAACGCACAACGCACAAGGCATAACGCATAATGCCTAACGCATAACGTACAACGCATAACGCATAACGCATAACGCATAACGCATAACGCATAACGCATAACGCATAACGCATAACGCATAACGCATAACGCATAACGCATAACGCATAACGCATAACGCATAACGCATAACGCATAACGCATAACGCATAACGCATAACGCATAACGCATAACGCATAACGCATAACGCATAACGCATAACGCATAACGCATAACGCATAACGCATAACGCATAACGCATAACGCATAACGCATAACGCATAACGCATAACGCATAACGCATAACGCACAACGCATAACGCATGACGCACAACGCATAACGCATAACGCATAACGCATAACGCATAACGCATAACGCATAACGCATAACGCATAACGCATAACGCATAACGCATAACGCATAACGCATAACGCATAACGCATAACGCATAACGCATAACGCATAACGCATAACGCATAACGCATAACGCATAACGCATAACGCATAACGCATAACGCATAACGCATAACGCATAACGCATAACGCATAACGCATAACGCATAACGCATAACGCATAACGCATAACGCATAACGCATAACGCATAACGCATAACGCATAACGCATAACGCATAACGCAGGACGCACAACGCATAACGCATAACGCATAACGCATAACGCATAACGCATAACGCATAACGCATAACGCATAACGCATAACGCATAACGCATAACGCATTACGCATAACGCATAACGCATAACGCCTAACGCATAAGGCATAAGCATAACGCATAACGCATAACGCATAACGCATAACGCATAACGCATAACGCATAACGCATAACGCATAACGCATAACGCATAACGCATAACGCATAACGCATAACGCATAACGCATAACGCATAACGCATAACGCATAACGCATAACGCATAACGCATAACGCAGGACGCACAACGCATAACGCATAACGCATAACGCATAACGCATAACGCATAACGCGTAACGCATAACGCATAACGCATAACGCATAACGCATTACGCATAACGCATAACGCATAACGCCTAACGCATAAGGCATAAGCATAACGCATAACGCATAACGCATAACGCATAACGCATAACGCGTAACGCATAACGCATAAAGCATAACGCATAACGCATAACGCATAACGCATTACGCATAACGCAAAACCCATAACGCCTAAAGCATAACGCATAACGCATAACGCATAACGCATAACGCATAACGCATAACGCATTACGCATAACGCAAAACCCATAACGCCTAAAGCATAACGCATAACGCATAACGCATAACGCGTAACGCAAAACTCATAACGCATAACGCAAAACCCATAACGCCTAACGCATAACGCATAACGCACAACGCACAACGCATAACGCATAACGCATAACGCATAATGCATAACGCATTACGCATAACGCAAAACCCATAACGCATGACGCATAACGCATAACGCATAACGCATAACGCATAACGCATAACGCATAACGCATAACGCATAACGCATAACGCAAAACCCATAACGCATGACGCATAACGCATAACGCATAACGCATAACGCATAACGCATAACGCATAACGCATAACGCATAACGCATAACGCATAACGCATAACGCATAACGCATAACGCATAACGCATAACGCATAACGCATAACGCATAACGCATAACGCATAACGCATAACGCATAACGCATGACGCACAACGCATAACGCATAACGCATAACGCATAACGCATAACGCATAACGCATTACGCATAACGCATAACGCATAACGCATAAGGCATAAGCATAACGCATAACGCATAACGCATAACGCATAACGCATAACGCATAACGCATAACGCATAACGCGTAACGCAAAACTCATAACGCATAACGCATAACGCATAACGCATAACGCATATGGCATAACGCATAACGCATAACGCATAACGCATAACGCATAACGCATAACGCATAACGCATAACGCATTACGCATTACGCATAACGCATAACGCATAACGCCTAACGCATAAGGCATAAGCATAACGCATAACGCATAACGCATAACGCATAACGCATAACGCATAACGCATAACGCATAACGCATAACGCATAACGCATAACGCATAACGCATAACGCATAACGCATAACGTATAACGCATAACGCATAACGCATAACGCATAACGCATAACGCATAACGCATAACGCATAACGCATAACGCATAACGCATAACGCATAACGCATAACGCATAACGCATAACGCATAACGCATAACGCATAACGCATAACGCATAACGCATAACGCATAACGCATAACGCATAACGCAGGACGCACAACGCATAACGCATAACGCATAACGCATAACGCATAACGCATAACGCGTAACGCATAACGCATAACGCATAACGCATAACGCATTACGCATAACGCATAACGCATAACGCCTAACGCATAAGGCATAAGCATAACGCATAACGCATAACGCATAACGCATAACGCATAACGCGTAACGCATAACGCATAAAGCATAAGGCATAACGCATAACGCATAACGCATTACGCATAACGCAAAACCCATAACGCCTAAAGCATAACGCATAACGCATAACGCATAACGCATAACGCATAACGCATAACGCATAACGCATAACGCATTACGCATAACGCAAAACCCATAACGCCTAAAGCATAACGCATAACGCATAACGCATAACGCGTAACGCAAAACTCATAACGCATAACGCAAAACCCATAACGCCTAACGCATAACGCATAACGCACAACGCACAACGCATAACGCATAACGCATAACGCATAACGCATAATGCATAACGCATTACGCATAACGCAAAACCCATAACGCATGACGCATAACGCATAACGCATAACGCATAACGCATAACGCATAACGCATAACGCATAACGCATAACGCATAACGCATAACGCATAACGCATAACGCATAACGCATAACGCATAACGCATAACGCATAACGCATAACGCATAACGCATAACGCATAACGCATAACGCATAACGCATAACGCATAACGCATAACGCATAACGCATAACGCATAACGCATAACGCATAACGCATGACGCACAACGCATAACGCATAACGCATAACGCATAACGCATAACGCATAACGCATAACGCATAACGCATTACGCATAACGCATAACGCATAACGCATAAGGCATAAGCATAACGCATAACGCATAACGCATAACGCATAACGCATAACGCATAACGCATAACGCATAACGCGTAACGCAAAACTCATAACGCATAACGCATAACGCATAACGCATAACGCATATGGCATAACGCATAATGCAAAAGTCATAACGCATAACGCATAACGCATAACGCACAACGCACAACGCATAACGCATAACGCATAACGCATAATGCATAACGCATTACGCATAACGCAAAACCCATAACGCATGACGCATAACGCATAACGCATAACGCATAACGCATAACGCATAACGCATAACGCATAACGCATAACGCATAACGCATAACGCATAACGCATAACGCATAACGCATAACGCATAACGCATAACGCATAACGCATAACGCATAACGCATAACGCATAACGCATGACGCACAACGCATAACGCATAACGCATAACGCATAACGCATAACGCATAACGCATAACGCATAACGCATAACGCATTACGCATAACGCATAACGCATAACGCATAAGGCATAAGCTTAACGCATAACGCATAACGCATAACGCATAACGCATAACGCATAACGCATAACGCATAACGCATAACGCGTAACGCAAAACTCATAACGCATAACGCATAACGCATAACGCATAACGCATATGGCATAACGCATAATGCAAAAGTCATAACGCATAACGCATAACGCATAACGCATAACGCATAACGCATAACGCATAACGCATAACGCATAACGCATAACGCATAACGCATAACGCATAACGCATAACGCATAACGCATAACGCATAACGCATAACGCATAACGCATAACGCATAACGCATAACGCATAACGCATAACGCATAACGCATAACGCATAACGCATAACGCATAACGCATAACGCATAACGCATAACGCATAACGCATAACGCATAACGCATAACGCATAACGTATAACGCATAACGCATAACGCATAACGCATAACGCATAACGCATAACGAATAACGCATAACGCATAACGCATAACGCATAACGCATAACGCATAACGCATAACGCATAACGCATAACGCATAACGCATAACGCATAAAGCATAACGCATAATGCCTAACGCATAACGTACAACGCATAACGCATAACGCATAACGCATAACGCATAACGCATAACGCATAACGCATAACGCATAACGCATAACGCATAACGCATAACGCATAACGCATAACGCATACCGCATAACGCATAACGCATAACGCATAACGCATAACGCATAACGCATAACGCATAACGCATAACGCATAACGCATAACGCATAACGCATAACGCATAACGCATGACGCATAACGCATAACGCATAACGTATAACGCATAACGCATAACGCATAACGCATAACGCATAACGCATAACGAATAACGCATAACGCATAACGCATAACGCATAACGCATAACGCATAACGCATAACGCATAACGCATAACGCATAACGCATAACGCATAAAGCATAACGCATAATGCCTAACGCATAACGTACAACGCATAACGCATAACGCATAACGCATAACGCATAACGCATAACGCATAACGCATAACGCATAACGCATAACGCATAACGCATAACGCATAACGCATAACGCATAACGCATAACGCATAACGCATAACGCATAACGCATAACGCATAACGCATAACGCATAACGCATAACGCATAACGCATAACGCATAACGCATGACGCACAACGCATAACGCATAACGCATAACGCATAACGCATAACGCATAACGCATAACGCATAACGCATTACGCATAACGCATAACGCATAACGCATAAGGCATAAGCATAACGCATAACGCATAACGCATAACGCATAACGCATAACGCATAACGCATAACGCATAACGCGTAACGCAAAACTCATAACGCATAACGCATAACGCATAACGCATAACGCATATGGCATAACGCATAATGCAAAAGTCATAACGCATAACGCATAACGCATAACGCATAACGCATAACGCATAACGCATAACGCATAACGCATAACGCATAACGCATAACGCATAACGCATAACGCATAACGCATAACGCATAACGCATAACGCATAACGCATAACGCATAACGCATAACGCATAACGCATAACGCATAACGTATAACGCATAACGCATAACGCATAACGCATAACGCATAACGCGTAACGCAAAACTCATAACGCATAACGCAAAACCCATAACGCATAACGCATAACGCATAACGCACAACGCACAACGCATAACGCATAACGCATAACGCATAATGCATAACGCATTACGCATAACGCAAAACCCATAACGCATGACGCATAACGCATAACGCATAACGCATAACGCATAACGCATAACGCATAACGCATAACGCATAACGCATAACGCATAACGCATAACGCATAACGCATAACGCATAACGCATAACGCATAACGCATAACGCATAACGCATAACGCATAACGCATAACGCATAACGCATAACGCATAACGCATGACGCACAACGCATAACGCATAACGCATAACGCATAACGCATAACGCATAACGCATAACGCATTACGCATAACGCATAACGCATAACGCATAAGGCATAAGCTTAACGCATAACGCATAACGCATAACGCATAACGCATAACGCATAACGCATAACGCATAACGCGTAACGCAAAACTCATAACGCATAACGCATAACGCATAACGCATAACGCATATGGCATAACGCATAATGCAAAAGTCATAACGCATAACGCATAACGCATAACGCATAACGCATAACGCATAACGCATAACGCATAACGCATAACGCATAACGCATAACGCATAACGCATAACGCATAACGCATAACGCATAACGCATAACGCATAACGCATAACGCATAACGCATAACGCATAACGCATAACGCATAACGCATAACGCATAACGCATAACGCATAACGCATAACGCATAACGCATAACGCATAACGCATAACGCATAACGCATAACGCATAACGCATAACGCATAACGTATAACGCATAACGCATAACGCATAACGCATAACGCATAACGCATAACGAATAACGCATAACGCATAACGCATAACGCATAACGCATAACGCATAACGCATAACGCATAACGCATAACGCATAACGCATAACGCATAACGCATAACGCATAACGCATAAAGCATAACGCATAATGCCTAACGCATAACGTACAACGCATAACGCATAACGCATAACGCATAACGCATAACGCATAACGCATAACGCATAACGCATAACGCATAACGCATAACGCATAACGCATAACGCATAACGCATAACGCGTAACGCAAAACTCATAACGCATAACGCAAAACCCATAACGCCTAACGCATAACGCATAACGCACAACGCACAAGGCATAACGCATAATGCCTAACGCATAACGTACAACGCATAACGCATAACGCATAACGCATAACGCATAACGCATAACGCATAACGCATAACGCATAACGCATAACGCATAACGCATAACGCATAACGCGTAACGCAAAACTCATAACGCATAACGCAAAACCCATAACGCCTAACGCATAACGCATAACGCACAACGCACAAGGCATAACGCATAACGCATAACGCATAACGCATAATGCATAACGCATTACGCATAACGCAAAACCCATAACGCATGACGCATAACGCATAACGCATAACGCATAACGCATAACGCATAACGCATAACGCATAACGCATAACGCATAACGCATAACGCATAACGCATAACGCATAACGCATAACGCATAACGCATAACGCATAACGCATAACGCATAACGCATAACGCATAACGCATAACGCATAACGCATAACGCATAACGCATAACGCATAACGCATAACGCATAACGCATAACGCATAACGCATGACGCACAACGCATAACGCATAACGCATAACGCATAACGCATAACGCATAACGCATAACGCATAACGCATTACGCATAACGCATAACGCATAACGCATAAGGCATAAGCATAACGCATAACGCATAACGCATATGGCATAACGCATAATGCAAAAGTCATAACGCATAACGCATAACGCATAACGCATAACGCATAACGCATAACGCATAACGCATAACGCATAACGCATAACGCATAACGCATAACGCATAACGCATAACGCATAACGCATAACGCATTACGCATAACGCAAAACCCATAACGCCTAACGCATAACGCATAACGCATAACGCATAACGCAGAACGCATAACGCATAACGCATAACGCATAACGCATAACGCATAACGCATAACGCATAACGCATAACGCATAACGCATTACGCATAACGCATAACGCATAACGCATAACGCATAAGGCATAAGCATAACGCATAACGCATAACGCATAACGCATAACGCATAACGCATAACGCATAACGCATAACGCATAACGCATAACGCATAACGCATAACGCATAACGCATAACGCATAACGCATAACGCATAACGCATAACGCATAACGCATAACGCATAACGCATAACGCATAACGCATAACGCATAACGCATAACGCATAACGCATAACGCATAACGCATAACGCATAACGCATAACGCATAACGCATAACGCATAACGCATAACGCATAACGCATAACGCATAACGCATAACGCATAACGCATAACGCATAACGCATAACGCATAACGCATTACGCATAACGCATAACGCATAACGCATAACGCATAACGCATAACGCATAACGCATAACGCATAACGCATAACGCATAACGCATAACGCATAACGCATAACGCATAACGCATAACGCATAACGCATAACGCATAACGCATAACGCATAACGCACAACGCATAACGCATAACGCATAACGCATAACGCATAACGCATAACGCATAACGCATAACGCATAACGCATAACGCATAACGCATAACGCATAACGCATAACGCATAACGCATAACGCATAACGCATAACGCATAACGCATAACGCATAACGCATAACGCATAACGCATAACGCAGAACGCATAACGCATAACGCATAACGCATAACGCATAACGCATAACGCATAACGCATAACGCATAACGCATAACGCATAACGCATAACGCATAACGCATAACGCATAACGCATAACGCATAACGCATAACGCATAACGCATGACGCACAACGCATAACGCATAACGCATAACGCATAACGCATAACGCATAACGCATAACGCATAACGCATAACGCATAACGCATTACGCATAACGCATAACGCATAACGCCTAACGCATAAGGCATAAGCATAACGCATAACGCATAACGCATAACGCATAACGCATAACGCATAACGCATAACGCATAACGCATAACGCATAACGCATTACGCATAACGCATAACGCATAACGCCTAACGCATAAGGCATAAGCATAACGCATAACGCATAACGCATAACGCATAACGCATAACGCATAACGCATAACGCATAACGCATAACGCATAACGCGTAACGCATAACGCATAAAGCATAACGCATAACGCATAACGCATAACGCATTACGCATAACGCAAAACCCATAACGCCTAAAGCATAACGCATAACGCATAACGCATAACGCATAACGCATAACGCATAACGCATAACGCATATCGCATTACGCATAACGCAAAACCCATAACGCCTAAAGCATAACGCATAACGCATAACGCATAACGCGTAACGCAAAACTCATAACGCATAACGCAAAACCCATAACGCCTAACGCATAACGCATAACGCACAACGCACAACGCATAACGCATAACGCATAACGCATAATGCATAACGCATTACGCATAACGCAAAACCCATAACGCATGACGCATGACGCATAACGCATAACGCATAACGCATAACGCATAACGCATAACGCATAACGCATAACGCATAACGCATAACGCATAACGCATAACGCATAACGCATAACGCATAACGCATAACGCATAACGCATAACGCATAACGCATAACGCATAACGCATAACGCATAACGCATAACGCATAACGCATAACGCATAACGCATAACGCATAACGCATGACGCACAACGCATAACGCATAACGCATAACGCATAACGCATAACGCATAACGCATAACGCATAACGCATTACGCATAACGCATAACGCATAACGCATAAGGCATAAGCATAACGCATAACGCATAACGCATAACGCATAACGCATAACGCATAACGCATAACGCATAACGCATAACGCGTAACGCAAAACTCATAACGCATAACGCATAACGCATAACGCATAACGCATAACGCATATGGCATAACGCATAATGCAAAAGTCATAACGCATAACGCATAACGCATAACGCATAACGCATAACGCATAACGCATAACGCATAACGCATAACGCATAACGCATAACGCATAACGCATAACGCATAACGCATAACGCATAACGCATAACGCATAACGCATAACGCATAACGCATAACGCATAACGCATAACGCATAACGCATAACGCATAACGCATAACGCATAACGCATAACGCATAACGCATAACGCATAACGCATAACGCATAACGCATAACGCATAACGCATAACGCATAACGCATAACGCATAACGCATAACGCATAACGCATAACGCATAACGCATAACGCATAACGCATAACGTATAAACCGTAAGGCATAACGCATAGCCCATAACGCATAACGCATAACGCATAATGCAAAAGTCATAACGCATAACGCATAACGCATAACGCATAACGCATAACGCATAACGCATAACGCATAACGCATAACGCATAACGCATAACGCATAACGCATAACGCATAACGCATAACGCATAACGCATAACGCATAACGCATAACGCATAACGCATAACGCATAACGCATAACGCATAACGCATAACGCATAACGCATAACGCATAACGCATAACGCATAACGCATAACGCATAACGCATAACGCATAACGCATAACGCATAACGCATAACGCATAACGCATAACGCATAACGCATAACGCATAACGCATAACGCATAACGCATAACGCATAACGCAAAACGCATAACGCATAACGCATAACGCATAACGCATAACGCATAACGCATGACGCATAACGCATAACGCATAACGCATGACGCATAACTCATAACGCATAACGCATAACGCATAACGCATAACGCATAACGCAGAACGCATAACGCATAACGCATAACGCATAACGCATAACGCATAACGCATAACGCATAACGCATAACGCATAACGCATAACGCATAACGCATGACGCACAACGCATAACGCATGACGCATAACGCATAACGCATAACGCATAACGCATAACGCATAACGCATAACGCATTACGCATAACGCATAACGCATAACGCATAACGCATAAGGCATAAGCATAACGCATAACGCATAACGCATAACGCATAACGCATAAGGCATAACGCATAACGCATAACGCATAACGCATAACGCATAACGCATAACGCATAACGCATAACGCATAACGCATAACGCATAACGCATAACGCATAACGCATAACGCATAACGCATAACGCATAACGCATAACGCATAACGCATAACGCATAACGCATAACGCATAACGCATAACGCATAACGCATAACGCATAACGCATAACGCATAACGCATAACGTATAAACCGTAAGGCATAACGCATAGCCCATAACGCATAACGCATAATGCAAAAGTCATAACGCATAACGCATAACGCATAACGCATAACGCATAACGCATAACGCATAACGCATAACGCATAACGCATAACGCATAACGCATAACGCATAACGCATAACGCATAAAGCATAACGCATAATGCCTAACGCATAACGTACAACGCATAACGCATAACGCATAACGCATAACGCATAACGCATAACGCATAACGCATAATGCATAACGCATAACGCATAACGCATAACGCATAACGCATAACGCATAACGCATAAAGCATAACGCATAATGCCTAACGCATAACGTACAACGCATAACGCATAACGCATAACGCATTACGTATAACGCATAACCCATAACACATAGCGCATAACGCATGACTCATAACGCATAACGCATAACGCATAACGCATAACGCATAACGCATAACGCATAACGCATTACGCATAACGCAAAACCCATAACGCCTAACGCATAACGCACAACGCACAACGCATAACGCATAACGCATAACGCATAACGCATAACGCATAATGCATAACGCATAACGCATTACGCATAACGCAAAACCCATAACGCATGACGCATGGCGCATAACGCATAACGCATAACGCATAACGCATAACGCATAACGCATAACGCATAACGCATAACGCATAACGCATAACGCATAACGCATAACGCATAACGCATAACGCATAACGCATAACGCATAACGCATGACGCATAACGCATAACGCATGACGCATAACGCATAACGCATAACGCATAACGCATAACGCATAACGCATAACGCATAACGCATAACGCATAAGGCATAAGCATAACGCATAACGCATAACGCATAACGCATAACGCATAACGCATAAGGCATAACGCATAACGCATAACGCATAACGCATAACGCATAACGCATAACGCATAACGCATAACGCATAACGCATAACGCATAACGCATAACGCATAACGCATAACGCATAACGCATAACGCATAACGCATAACGCATAACGCATAACGCATAACGCATAACGCATAACGCATAACGCATAACGCATAACGCATAACGCATAACGCATGACGCACAACGCATAACCCATAACGCATAACGCATAACGCATAACGCATAACGCATAACGCATAACGCATAACGCATTACGCATAACGCATAACGCATAACGCATAACGCATAAGGCATAACGCATAACGCATAACGCATAACGCATAACGCATAACGCATAACGCATAACGCATAACGCATAACGCTTAACGCATAACGCATAACGCATAACGCATAACGCATAACGCATAACGCATAACGCATAACGCATAACGCATAACGCATAACGCATAACGCATAACGCATAACGCATAACGCATAACGCATAACGCATAACGCATAACGCATAACGCATAACGCATAACGCATAACGCATAACGCATAACGCATAACGCATAACGCATAACGCATAACGCATAACGCATAACGCATAACGCATAACGCATAACGCATAACGCATAACGCATAACGCATAACGCATAACGCATAACGCATAACGCATAACGCATAACGCATAACGCATAACGCATAACGCATAACGCATAACGCATAACGCATAACGCATAACGCATAACGCATAACGCATAACGCATAACGCATAACGCATAACGCATAACGCATAACGCATAACGCATAACGCATAACGCATAACGCATAACGCATAACGCATAACGCATAACGCATAACGCATAACGCATAACGCATAACGCATAACGCATAACGCATAACGCATAACGCATAACGCATAACGCATAACGCATAACGGATAACGGATAACGCATAACGCATAACGCATAACGCATAACGCATAACGCATAACGCATAACGCATAACGCATAACGCATAACGCATAACGCATAACGCATAACGCATAACGCATAACGCATAACGCATAACGCATAACGCATAACGCATAACGCATAACGCATAACGCATAACGCATAACGCATAACGCATAACGCATAACGCATAACGCATAACGCATAACGCATAACGCATAACGCATAACGCATAACGCATAACGCATAACGCATAACGCATAACGCATAACGCATAACGCATAACGCATAACGCATAACGCATAACGCATAACGCATAACGCAAAACGCATAACGCATAACGCATAACGCATAACGCATAACGCATAACGCATAAAGCATAACGCATAATGCCTAACGCATAACGTACAACGCATAACGCATAACGCATAACGCATTACGTATAACGCATAACCCATAACACATAGCGCATAACGCATGACTCATAACGCATAACGCATAACGCATAACGCATAACGCATAACGCATAACGCATAACGCATAACGCATAACGCATTACGCATAACGCAAAACCCATAACGCCTAACGCATAACGCATAACGCACAACGCACAACGCATAACGCATAACGCATAACGCATAACGCATAACGCATAATGCATAACGCATAACGCATTACGCATAACGCAAAACCCATAACGCATGACGCATGGCGCATAACGCATAACGCATAACGCATAACGCATAACGCATAACGCATAACGCATAACGCATAACGCATAACGCATAACGCATAACGCATAACGCATAACGCATAACGCATGACGCATAACGCATAACGCATGACGCATAACGCATAACGCATAACGCATAACGCATAACGCATAACGCATAACGCATAACGCATAACGCATAACGCATAAGGCATAAGCATAACGCATAACGCATAACGCATAACGCATAACGCATAAGGCATAACGCATAACGCATAACGCATAACGCATAACGCATAACGCATAACGCATAACGCATAACGCATAACGCATAACGCATAACGCATAACGCATAACGCATAACGCATAACGCATAACGCATAACGCATAACGCATAACGCATAACGCATAACGCATAACGCATAACGCATAACGCATAACGCATAACGCATAACGCATAACGCATAACGCATAACGCATAACGCATAACGCATAACGCATAACGCATAACGCATAACGCATAACGCATAACGCATAACGCATAACGCATAACGCATAACGCATAACGCATAACGCATAACGCATAACGCATAACGCATAACGCATAACGCATGACCCGTTACGCATAACGCTTAACGCGTAACGCAAAACTCATAACGCATAACGCATAACGCATAACGTATAAACCATAAGGCATAACGCATAACGCATAACGCATAACGCATAACGCATAACGCATAACGCATAACGCATAACGCATAACGCATAACGCATAACGCATAACGCATAACGCATAACGCATAACGCATAACGCATAACGCATAACGCATAACGCATAACGCATAACGCATAACGCATAACGCATAACGCATAACGCATAACGCATAACGCATAACGCATAACGCATAACGCATAACGCATAACGCATAACGCATAACGCATAACGCATAACGCATAACGCATAACGCATAACGCATAACGCATAACGCATAACGCATAACGCATAACGCATAACGCATAACGCATAACGCATAACGCATAACGCATAACGCATAACGCATAACGCATAACGCATAACGCATAACGCATAACGCATAACGCATAACGCATAACGCATAACGCATAACGCATAACGCATAACGCATAACGCATAACGCATAACGCATAACGCATAACGCATAACGCATAACGCATAACGCATAAGCATAACGCATAACGCATAACGCATAACGCATAACGCATAACGCATAAGGCATAACGCATAACGCATAACGCATAACGCATAACGCATAACGCATAACGCATAACGCATAACGCATAACGCATAACGCATAACGCATAACGCATAACGCATAACGCATAACGCATAACGCATAACGCATAACGCATAACGCATAACGCATAACGCATAACGCATAACGCATAACGCATAACGCATAACGCATGACGCACAACGCATAACGCATAACCCATAACCCATAACGCATAACGCATAACGCATAACGCATAACGCATAACGCATAACGCATTACGCATAACGCATAACGCATAACGCATAACGCATAACGCATAACGCATAACGCATAACGGATAACGCATAACGCATAACGCATAACGCATGACGCATAACGCATAACGCATGACGCATGACGCATAACGCATAACGCATAACGCATAACGCATAACGCATAACGCATAACGCATAACGCATAACGCATAACGCATAACGCATAACGCATAACGCATAACGCATAACGCATAACGCATAACGCATAACGCATAACGCATAACGCATAACGCATAACGCATAACGCATAACGCATAACGCATAACGCATAACGCATAACGCATAACGCATAACGCATAACGCATAACGCATAACGCATAACGCATAACGCATAACGCATAACGCATAACGCATAACGCATAACGCATAACGCATAACGCATAACGCATAACGCATAACGCATAACGCATAACGCATAACGCATAACGCATAACGCATAACGCATAACGCATAACGCATAACGCATAACGCATAACGCATAACGCATAACGCATAACGCATAACGCATAACGCATAACGCATAACGCATAACGCATAACGCATAACGCATAACGCATAACGCATAACGCATAACGCATAACGCATAACGCATAACGCATAACGCATAACGCATAACGCATAACGCATAACGCATAACGCATAACGCATAACGCATAACGCATAACGCATAACGCATAACGGATAACGCATGACGCATAACGCATAACGCATAACGCATAACGCATAACGCATAACGCATAACGCATAACGCATTACGCATAACGCATAACGCATAACGCATAACGCATAACGCATAACGCATAACGCATAACGCATAACGCATAACGCATAACGCGTAACGCATAACGCATAACGCGTAACGCATAACGCGTAACGCATAACGCATAACGCATAACGCATAACGCATAACGCATAACGCATAACGCATAACGCGTAACGCATAACGCGTAACGCATAACGCGTAACGCATAACGCATAACGCATAACGCATAACGCATAACGCATAACGCCTAAAGCATAACGCATAACGCATAACGCATAACGCATAACGCATAACGCATAACGCATAACGCATAACGCATAACGCGTAACGCATAACGCGTAACGCATAACGCATAACGCATAACGCATAAAGCATAACGCATAACGCATAAAGCATAACGCATAACGCATAACGCATAACGCATAACGCATAACGCATAACGCATAACGCATAACGCATAACGCATAACGCATAACGCATAACGCATAACGCATAACGCATAACGCATAACGCATAACGCATAACGCATAACGCATAACGCATAACGCATAACGCATAACGCATAACGCATAACGCATAACGCATAACGCATAACGCATAACGCATAACGCATAACGCATAACGCATAACGCAAAACGCATAACGCATAACGCATAACGCATAACGCATAACGCATAAGGCGTCAGCATAACGCATAACGCATAAGGCATAACGCATAACGCATAAGGCGTCAGCATAACGCATAAC